>NC_063201.1:28185048-28230048 GCF_017589495.1 Alosa alosa | reverse complement strand
GTGTGTGTGTGTGTGTGTGTTGTGATTTGAGTATGACTATCTGTGTGTGTGTGTGTGTGTGTGTGTGTGTGTGTGTTGTGTGTGTGTGTTTATGTGTTTGTGTGTGAGAGGAGTGTGTGAGTGTGTATATGTCAGCATTAATATGGTGTGTGAGCTGGGGGTGTGTGTGCATACATGTGTGCGGGTGTGAAAGGGTTTGTGTGTGTGTGTGTGTGTGTGTGTGTTTGTGATTTGAGTATGACTATCAGTGTGTGTGTGTAAGAGAGAGGGGTTTACTAGTTTAGTAGTGTGCCAGGTGATCAGGAGGAGTTTAATGGCCTGTGTGTGTGTGTGTGTGTGTGTGTGTGTGTGTGTGTGTGTGTGTGTGTGTGTGTGTGTGTGTAAGAGCGAGGGGTGTAGTAGTGTGCCAGGTGATCAGGAGGAGTTTAATGGCCTGTGTGTGTGTGTGTGTGTGTGTGTGTGTGTGTGTGTGTGTGTGTGTGTGTGTGCCCGTGCCCACTGAGACTGTGTCTCCCCTCCCAGGACCACTTGGAACAGAGCGGCAAGCTCGTGTTCCCTCTGCTCTACGGGGGCTTCTCTCACAGCCACATGAAAGCACACACACTACACACACACACACACGTCATAGTGATTACTCCTCCTTCTCCACATCCACCGCTTCTCAAGGTTATACACTGAACTGCTTTACCCATGGAGAGGCTCTGTATCCACGGCAACCGTGAAACACAGCTTGAGCGCCCCCCTCCCCCCCCCCCCCCAGGTCCATGGTCTAATATGTCACCGTAGGTACGCCTGTGGCACGGTTAACCAGTAAACCCTGTCCCAGCTCCCTCGTCCACCCAGCGCTCTGGTGGACGCAGAGTGAGGATTAGGGATGGTCATCCGCCCAGTGGAAAGTAGCATTATAAGGGGCGAGTGACTCGTGGATGACCTGGGCCTGATGGCCGGCAGGGGAGGGCAGGGCAGGGGAGGGCAGGGGAGGGCAGGGGAGGGGGAGCTAGGTGAGGCCTGAGTGTGCACAGGCATATTTGGTTTCATTGGCCGTGCCGAGCAGCCCGGGCTTTTACTGAGGGAGCGGATCGCCTCATAAGGTAACCCAGGCTCAGACCTGTGATTAACTTCTACCAGTGGGTATGCACACACACCCACACACACACACTCACGCACTCACACACACACACACACACACACACACACACACACACACACACACACACACACACACACACACACACACACACACAAACACTCGCACACACACAATCTCTCTGTCACTCTCCCTCTCTCTCTTTCTCTTACTCACACATGGTCTCTCTCTTTCTCAGACACGTGTACACACACATGCACACACACACACACACACACACACACACACACACACACACACACACACACACACAAACACAGCGCAAAAAAAAAGCTGGGGTCCCATTAAATGAACTTTCACTCGCAGTGAATTAGAGTGCAGCTGAGTTGCATCAGGCTCTACTTAGGCGTAATGAAAGGCAGCTCATGAGGCTGCGCACTTCACAGGGTTCCCGCCGCGACTCCCAATTGGCCTGGCTGTTAAACCTTTTATCCCAGATAAAATGGGTGCCGTAAAAAACAAGGGAGACCAGAATAGGAGGGGGCTGTAGAGGTGCGTGTGTGTGTGTGTGTGTGTGTGTGTGTGTGTGTGTGTGTGTGTGTGTGTGTGTGTGTCGCTGTGGGGTGGGACACCCCATGTGTGTGTGTGTGTGTGTGTGTGTGTGTGTGTGTGTGGGGTGGGACACCCCATGTGTGTGTGTATGGGGGGCACAGCAGTGCCACCTGCATCGTTCACTGTTCCCCGCTAACGTCTCCCAGGAGGGACCACCTGACGAAGCTGGAGGCCAGACACCCCCCTCTCCCCTTTTCCCCCTCTCCTATCCCACCAACTGGGGAACGTCGGGTCTCGTCACAGGCTGTAACTCAGCCTTGATGTGGCATGAGGCTTTTTTCTTTCTTTTTTTTAATCTTTCTTTTTTTTTGTTGTTTTTTAAGAGCGTTGCACACCAGCTCTTTTCTCTTGGCATGACTTGGGCGGTGACGAACGCAAGCATGCAGGTGCTTTTCATACCCTTACAGGGACCGAGTGTACACACACACACACACACACACATTCAAAAAAAGCACTGTGTGCCTTTGGAATGACTCCCTAAGCACACTGCATAAATTGCACCTTTTCACCCAGACACAAGTCTGCAGGTACTTAACCACGTTGAACCTTAAACACTGAATTAAATGTCCAACCTGCGCCCTCTATAGAACATTACATCTGCTCCTAAATTTTCTAGATTAATATACTGTTTGTTTTAACGTCACAGCCTTGTGGAATTATCTGAAAATAAACAGTGTATGAAATTTGAGTATAGCAGGCTGTAGTCTGCAGGGTGAAAGGGTCACTTTGCTCTAAGAATAGCCTGGTTAGTGCAGTGCAGAAGGCATCTCCAGAGTCTGGGGGTGGAGGGGGTGGTCGTCTAGACTGCTAGTTAGGAGGGAGATTTATTTAGCGTCCTGCGGCAGGGCTTGAAAGGCCGCCAGCTGAGGAGGGCTGCCTCATTACTGGGCTGGGTCAGCCTCTGGATCAAGGGCTGGGTCTCTCCTCCGATCACAAGATTCGCCACGGCCGATCACCCGCTGAGTTACAGCTATTCCGTCGTCCAATGGGATGGTAGAGAATTGTGAGATGGGGCGGGATGTTGGCTGTCAGTCATCTCGACCCTTGTCTCAGCAACTCAGGTCGTCATTGGGTGGCCATGTGATTGGAAATGAGTGTTGCTTCCTGCACTCTGACAAAAAGGGCTGCAGTTCTGTATGAAATTCAAAGGGGGTGAGGTGGGGTGGGGGGTCCTACAAGGCCTGATTACCATGGCTACCTTGGAGGGCTTGCAGGATTACATATGCCTTAGGAAAAAAACATAGCCTCATTTGTCACTTATATTTATTGGCCGAGTTTGCCGTGAGGTTGTACAGCTACATCTGGTGTTGGTTTGGGTGATTTTTATAGGTGTTATGAATCATTAGATGTATTTGGGAGCATTTAATAAAACAAGAGAAAATCCCCGACACAGCAGGGAGGCTTCTGGACTTTAAGCTTTGGAGTCTTGGTGGGCAAGATGGCTGCGGTGAGCCTGGCTGTTACTGAAGCAGGCCGTTTCCCTCCCTTCACACACACACACACACACACACACACACACACACATATACATGGACTCTCACACACACACACATACATATGTACATGGACACATATACTCGCAGACACACACACACACACACACACACACACACACACACACACACATACACATGGACACACACACACACACACATACACACACATATGTACATGGACTCTCACACTTGCAGACATAAATACACACACACACACACAGAGACACCTTAGCTGCTGTGATGTGGGGCTGGTCATGTGTGTTTTCCAGCGTGTTGGATGAACACATCCCTCTGTGGATGAAGCCCTATGTAATGAAGCTGTCTCCTGAGGCCCAGCCGTCCCAGATGCAGATGGGCACGCAGGCTGGCCCTGCCTTTGAACTCCCAGGGTCCCGATGACGGAGACGGGCACGCATCTCACACCTCCAGCACCCCCTCACTGCTGTTCACACCACACAGGCCTTCACACCCCTCCCGTGCTCTGTCCAGGCGCTGTCTGCCGTCTGCTGGCCTTTCTTCTGACAGGCGGGCCGGGGAAGATGTATGAGGGCAGTGTTGAAAGTCTCTAGGGGACGGTGGTGTTGAGGTACAGGGGAATGTGAGGGTGGATCTGATGCCTGGACAGAGCCGGTGCCCTGTTGACATGACGCTGGTGGACTGGCCAGCTGTGCTCCTTCGTCTTTGGCATTTTTGACCACATTAGCCACCCTACAGTCCCTTCTTTCATCTGCATAAGAAAATGCTGTATCCTCCTTTTGAATGAATTTTCATATATTAATGTACATTTTTGCATTTTGTTGTCCAAGTGATTTCAGTAGAATTGTAATTGGGTATTGTTGTTTGATTTATCTTAACTCAGTTAAAACAACACAAATGCAATTGTATTGATATTGCCTGAAATACACAATTAAATTAGTTTTTAATGTTTTTTAAAAATGGAGATACAGTGTTTTGGAACCAAACTCTTCATATATGGATGGACAATATGAAACATTTTACTCACTATTTTATAGGTGGACATATAATATTGTATTTGTAGAAATGAAAGCGTGTATAGACTACTTATATATGAAATTGGTACTAAAGTGTTAGGCCAAGGCTGCATTTAACACACAGATTGATGCGTCACATTGTAGAACATGTAAATAGAGGACGGCATGTATCTTGCAGCAGTGCATATGCAGCACTTTCTGTGCTCCCATGCCCTGTGTAGCCTGTCTAATTGATTAGATGGTGGAACTGTAGTGTCACAGCTCGGCCACATTGTCCGCATCCGTCACGTGTTCCGCGCGGGCTCAGCGCTGAGGCTGAGAAATGATGATGTTTGTAGAAACGCGTCCCCTCAAGATGGCCCGTCTCACAGAGTCTCATTGTTGCTCTCAGGAAACGCTGATGTAGCCATGCGACATGTTTTCAAACGGCCGGCCGCTCTGGGAGCCATTGTGCAGCGCTGGGCCCTTTGAAGAGCCCGTGTAGAAATCGGAGGGAAGTCTCAGAGGTCATTAGACAGAGGTCGGCGACCTCGCATGGAGGAAACGGAAAACTCCAAAAGGCCACAAACTACCCACATCTATTTATGGTGCAGATTAATGTCCGACATTTAAGCCAACTCTCTCTCAATTTCGGGCACGTTTCAACATTTTATTTTATTATTTGATATTAAATTAGCTCTTTGTGTTTAAACTAAACACAGCTGCTTTTGCAGCCTAGAAATCTTTCAATTGGTTTGTAATGGTGTACGCTGAAGGAAGGAAGGAGTGATTTTATAGTGGCTCTCCAATTACTAATCAATCTATCAAGATTGGAGATAGCTATTGTCCTGCAATGGATAGCTGCCAGGCATAATGGATTGGCCTGGTGTTTGAGTGCACTTTGTACATTTGTCCAGATAAGAAGAAATCAGGCAGAGGGAAAGTGTCAGAGGAGCAGATAAATGACTGGTTGAGCAGTGCATGTGTTTGTCTGTGATCTTTGCGTATGTTCTCTGTTTGCGATCAGGAATTCCTGGACATGTCTTGTGTACCTTCGCATGCTTTGGCTTTGTTTAAAAACCACACACACACAGGTGTAAGATGCTTTCGACGCGTCTTAAATGGTTTAGCTCTCCGAGGAGCGGTGTGTAATCAGGTAACACGTGTACATGGCCTGGCCTCTGTGCGGATTCCAGACAGTTGAGGAAGCGGACTGTACTCGGAACACCTGCAAGCTCGCAGCATGTCTGCTTTGGCCAACGACGGTTTGAATGATCTCCCTGCAACCCCCCCCCCCACACACACACTCACACACACACACTCCCCCAAACCCAAGCGCTCTCTCAGACATATAGCCGAAGGCTTTGTGCATTATTTTGGAAAAAGTGAGGGAGCAGATTGGGCCTTGTGCAGGATGTGAGTAATAACAGAAATGAATGGCTCGGAAAGTGCCGGTGGGTTCCAGGTCAGCATGCTGGGACTCTATGTAAACCATTAGGTCCAGCTGCTCGCTCTGATGGCCTCCCGGCTGGCCATAGGCATAAGGTGTTGAGTTCAGAAGAATGGGGGGCTGTTCTCTCCAGCCCAGCGGAGAACTGGACCAACAGAGCCCAGGAGACACACTCACACACACACACACACTCACACACATTCACACACCAGACCAAATATGAGAATGAATTCAGGATGTTGACCACCTACTATGTGTACACCCACACCAAACTATATATTAGCGCCAGTAACATAGCAGGACATCCACCTGTACTGTGGAAATTGATCAATATATTAATTACATGTAGAGGGTAAAAAATCCTCACCGATGCCTGTGCCAGTTTTCCAGGCCTTTCACGTTGAACGCACTGCCGTACCTCTTTAATTAAGACAGATTTATTTTAGTCCACAGAAGTACAAAGGAGCAACCTGCCAGTTCTCCCGGTGCTGCGTTTGCACTGGAGGCGCGCCAAACAAGCCCTTTTAATGAGGCCCTCGTTCAGCTGCTTACGCCAGGAATTATTCTCCTCAAGAGAGTCACATATAGCCTGTGGATTGTACAATGTCCTCTCTCTCTCTCTCCATCTCCCTCTACTCCTGTCACTCTTTCTCTCTCTCTCTCCTTTCCTGTCTGTCTGTCTGTCTGTCTGTCTGTCTGTCTGTCTTCTCTCCAGTCTTTCTTTTTCTTTCTTTCCATCCTCTCTCTCTCTCTCTGTCTTTTCATCATCCCTGTCTGTCTACCCACTTTTCCTTCTCGTGTGGTAATTCCTGCATCGCTCCCAGATGTTCAGAGTGCCCAGCATTTGGATACAGTAATGACTTCACTTTTAATTACGCTGAAGGTACAGGTTGTTTCTAGAGTTCATAATAAAAAAATAAGTGGGTAAAAAAAAAAACAGATTTCAGAAAGTTTATTTTAGCCCTGTTTGTTGACCGTGGAGAAATGACTGGGCTTGTCTCCCGCACAAGTTTGTTTTACTCTATAACCAGATAAAACAAAACAGAAAAAAGAGCCGTGTGTCATCCACCGAGCCACAGGACGGTCTGGGAAGTGTGTCGCACACAAAATAAAAGAGTGAAAATGTAAAAATACGCCCGTGTGCCCTGCCGTGCGGTGCGGTGGGGTTGGATTTTACAGGCAGGTGGAGCTACTGTAGCACTCAGCTGCACAGAGCAGAGTGGGCATGCTGCCAGGTGCCGACTCCCCACCACTGCCCTCCCCCCCCCTCCGCCTTCGCGCCATGCCAGCCCATTCGAGATCCCTGTCACTCTGTCCCACGCTGTTGGACCTAAACGGATAGGAGAAGGAAGTCCCCGGCCCGGCTTAAACCGGCGGTGACCGGCCTAGTGTTGGAAAAGCACGCCACCAGATGAGGCAAGTTGTTTTTGAAAGGACTTTATTTGTCTTTAAAGAGGAATGTAAGAAACGGAGAAAAACAGAGAAATCAGAGAAACATGCGAAACGGCAACAAACAGTCCTACACTAGTGACTGTTTCACGCTCTCCTCCAGCACATGTAGTGAGAGGCCTTCTCTTCATCTCCAGCCATTTGTTGTTGTCGTTTGTGGTGCATTACTCGGCCCATAACAAACACAGGTGCTTAATTAAAGTTTGTAGACGGGGCTCACATGGACGGCACTGTTTCTCCTGAGCATTAAAAATACACACACACACACACATATATATATATATAAAAATACTGGAATGGAATGCAGGGTGAAACTTTCATCCGTTGCCAGTCCCCGCTGAAGTGGCCTCAGACACACATTTGCTGCGCATGTGGCACGCCTTTGTCGTCGAGTCCCGCAGCGATTCTCTCTCTCTCTCTCTCTCTCTCTCTCTCTCTCTCTCTCACGCGTCTTTTGTTCTCGGGTTAGGGTTGCAGGCTCGCCTCGGCTGCGGCGAGGGTCACTGATGGACGCGTGCTGCGTACGGAGAGCCATTTAGGGCCAGACGAAAGAGGAGAGCCGAGAGGCGTGAAAGAGAAAGTAATTGCAGGTCAGAGGTCACAGAGAAATGATCCCGAATGTGCCGAAAGGGGCGAAGCACTTGCGAAAACTGATCCTCACCACTTGCATCCCAACTGTGGAAAGTGAAAACATAGTCATTAAATGGAAAAAAGAAAATGTAAACATTTTTAATGTTTATATTCTGCATTAGTAGATTAATATAGTATGTAAGTAGGTGTTTTTAGGTTGTGTTGCTATGTACAAACCTGACCGTGTACTACTAGAGCTGAAAAAAAGGCAATAGTAGGGGAACAGTGTGTCATGTTTGTTTGTGACCGCAGTACTAAGTGCTCTTGTTAAGAATGCACTCGTAAAAAAGGAGCCACAACACTGGGTTAGAAACATGGGAGAAACAGACAGAGAGAGAGAGAGAGACTAGGACGGAATGCACCATAGAGTGAAACAGGCCTCCAAACCGCGCCAAATCCTCACACACATTTGTGTGATTTAATATGCCTTTTGGTTCTTAAGGGTCCTCAATTCATCAGGCTGATCTTACAGCTGTGGTCTTATCCTTAAGAGTGGTGGCGTTCAGTCTGTATTTATGTTATATGCACGCTGGTAGATGTTTTCCATGTGATTTTCACTTCTGCTCTGGTGGGAGACTGCACACAGGAGACCGTCTGAAACCCCACAACATGGAAATATAAGGAGCCTTTACCCGCTATTAGTTTACTATTAGGTGTCAGGTGAAAAGCCATCATAAATTCTTTTCCCGCAGACACTAATAGCAGGAAAACAGATGAACAGAAGCTAGTCAAATTTGTGTGCCATGTTATGAGGTAGGTTTTTCTGTCACAAGGTATGTACATGGTGATTCATTTATAAATGTAAAGTAATTCATATGTAATTCCATGCTGTCATAAGAAAAATAAGTGCACAGTAATTAGGGTTAGTCTACTAACATGAAGTCCATGAGTTATCACACACATAGTACCTGTGTGGTGTTGAGTTTTGTGAGCAGCTTATAAAACACTATCAGCACGAAGATAAAAGCTATGTCCTTGTCCATTTCTCTTGTTGGAGGGCACACATTGCACTTATCTGGATAGCATATCCATGATGGCTAATGTCCAGACTTTGAGAGATGAACTATGTCCAGTGCTGTGCTAACAATCCCACAGAACCGTCCAGAGGTTGCTCTGGACTCAGAGCTAGTAGCCATGTCTTGTCCATTCTGCCTCTGTGGCGGAGCCCCTGACTAACATCTCAGAGGTCGTGAGCTGGACCCTTTGGCGTGATGAAGCGTGCGGGTTATGTGAGTGCTCCAGGAGCATCTGGGCCTCCCCCGGTGTTTCTCATAGTAGCCTCACAGGCCCGTCAGGGGAGTCCTGCCAGACCTTATTTCCAGTCAGCCAAGTCATCTGTTACGGTACAGGCCACACCACCCAGTCACATAGCCATGTTTGTCTGGGAACACCATCAGTGGTGTGAGTGTGTGTGTGAATGTGAATGTGAATGTTGGTGTATCTGTATCTCAGTGTATGTATGTGAGAATGTCTGGTGTAGCTGTATCTCAGTGTGAGTGTGTGTGTAAGACAGACAGACAGACAGAGAGAGAGAGAGTGTGTGTGTGTGTGTGTATGTAGACTGCTGAGCTGTCAGACAGCCCATGTCACCCAGCAAACCACCCAGGAGCACAACAAAGAGCAGATAGCGGGAAACCAACGCCATGCTAAATGCTTGCAGAGCCCGCACAAGTACAGGAGGCATTCCTCTCAGTCAGACTGGAACACAAGTGTGTGTGTGTGTGTGGGCTGATGCTGAATGCCTCATTAAAGTGAATGTGACAGATACTTACGGCCCCATCAGGAAGGACAGGAAAGAAAGGGAAGGGATTTAGTTTTCCTGGATGAGCTCTCCTCTCCTCTCCTCTCCTCTCCTCTGCTCATCTCGCGGTTGATGACTCCATAGCAATTGGTGGTCAGACAAACACAGTTAAACGCACTGTCAGCAGGTACAGCTGTAAAACGGGCCTGTTCTACTTGCTTGTGTTAAGCAGTGTTTGGAAACATGCGGACCTCTATGGGTATGGGCATATTTATCTGTTATTCACTTTCATCACTCTCTTTCTCTTTCTTTCTCTCCCTCTTTGTATTCCTCTCTCTCTCTCTCTTTCTCTGTGTGTCTCTCTCTCTCTCTCTCTCTCTCTCTCTCTCTCTCTGTGTGTGTGTGTGTGTTTTGTTTGCCTCTATGTGTATTTGTGTTTGACTGTGTGTGTGTGTGTTTTCAAGCCTATTGAGCCAGACTGAAGCTCTGTCTGGTGCTTTCTGGTGTGAGACACAGCTGCGGTGTGTGTGTGTGTGTGTGTGTGTGTGTGTGTGTGTGTGTGTGTGTGTGTGTGTGTGTGTGTATGTATGTGTGTGTGTGTCTGAGACGGCTGATGAGCAGTCCAGCAGGGAGACCCCTTAGCCCTGGAGGAACGCTCCATCAGCCCGCTGGCTGCCACACTCGTCTTCAGCCTGGAGGAGGAGAAGGAGGAGGAGGAGGAGGAATCCCCCAGCAGCTTGGCATGATGGAGCCCTCACTGTCACTGAGGGCCCCCAGACGTCAGGGCCTGGCCAGCTTAGAGACAGAGAGAAGATGAGAAGATGAGTGGACGTGGAAGAAAAAGAGAGGGAGAGAAAGAAAGAGAGAGAGAGAGTGAGAGAGAGAGAGACAGACAGACAGACAGACATGGAATGAAAGAGGAAGAAATAGAGAGGGGGTGAAGGATAAAGGAGAAGGGAAAGAGAGAGAGGAATGCATTCAGACATTGGCTGTGATTGAAGGATGATGTATATGCTATGTGTGTGCGTGTGTGTGTGGATGGGTGTATGTATTTGCCTTTACCTCTCTCCTTCCCCCTCTCTCCCTCTCTCTTTCTCTCTCTCTCTCTCTCTCTCTCTCTCTCTCTCTGTCTCTCTCTCTCTCTCTCTCTCTCTGTGTGTTTTTTGCTTGGAGGTGAAAGATAAATGAGACTGCCCTCCTCTGGGACGTGGGCTGACAGTGATTCAGCGGAGTGCAGTTACCTCACCCCCCTGATGATGCATGGCCAGCTCACCCCTCTTATACCTCCTCTCACCCCCAACCCCCTCTCCCCCCCCGCTCGGTGTTCCCCGTTCTCGGCTTGCGGCTCGTGGCCGTGCGAGTGGAACAAGCGGCCTCAGCGCGGGATGAGACGTTAAATGGGCTCGGTGTCGTTTCGGCGTATCGGGTATCTGGGATGGGCCTCCGCGCGCATAAATCACGATAACAGCTCCGGCGGAGCGAGCGCCCGTCCTGTCCGTCCACCGATTGACGGCGGGGGAAAAAAAGCACGTCCAACTGGCCGACACATATGCAACTGTTGGCCCCGCTAGTAGGGGTTTGATGTGTGTGTGTGTGTGTGTGTGTGTGTGTCTGGTCTGTGTGTGTGTGTGTTTTTCCAGCTTCTCAGCTCCTCAGCTGCGCTCTTGCGGAGATGGGAGCGTTTTCTGGCCGTGCAGATGATGAATGGATTGGTAGTAATTAATTTCGGACAGAGTGGAGCTCGCAAAGATGTAATCGGCCTCGTGAAAATAAGCAAATGTTTTTCAGGTAGAATTCCAAGTTCAGGCAAACACGGTGAAGTGCACATTTATCACACAATGTAATTAATTTTTTCCCCTGTTTTCCTTTCCCTCCCTGTTTCTCCCTCTCCCTCCATCTTTCTCCATCCCTCTCTCCCTCCCTCCCTCCCTCCTCTCTCTCTCTCTCTCTCTCTCTCTCTCTCTCTCTCTCGTCCACTCTCCATTCCTCCGTCTCTCTGCCCACTTGTTCCCTGTAGGACCAAGAGGTCTTCAGTGTCCATCACCGAGTGCATTTTCGAGCTGCCCCACTTCTCGCTGCAGGGCAGCCGGACCCAGATGCTGCTGCTGCAGGCCATCAGTCAGAGCTGGACTCACAGCCTGGGCAGCGGGGCCTCCCAGGGGGTCAGCGACGGCCTGCTCAACGACGTCTACAAAACACCATCCCCAGGTGACGCTTAACCGAAGATCTTATCAACCTTTCTCTCTCTCTCCCACTCACTTAAATTCAAATTCAAAAGGAGCTTTACATGACCATGACCATAACGTATTGCCAAAGCAATTAAGTCAAATACATCAAATGGGGAGTGGAGGAAGAGGAAACACAAACTCACTCTCTCTCTCTCTCTCTCTCTCTCTCTCTCTCTCTCTCTCTCTCTCTCTCTCTCTCTCTCTCTCTCTCTCTCTCCAATATCTCAGTTTCGGTTCCATTAAACATTGTTTGCATGTTAGCATGACTGTTCCAATACAGTGTTTCCAAAGCCAAAACAGTAGTGTTTGTAGCACAGCTGGAACAGGCAAAATAAATACATAAATACATACGTACTTACAACGTACATAAATGGACGTTTCTCTCCTCTCTTCTCCTCCCTCTCTATCTTTTCTTCCTTTTGCCCTTTCTGCCCCTATATTGCCATCAAAGCCTGTCTTCATTAACCCTCTCTCTGTCTGCTCTGGGTCCTTCTCATACAGTTTTTCTGTCATTCCTCATTCACTGTGTAACTCTCATTCCGCCTTAGTGATTTTCAGAGACTTCGTTATGGAAAAAAAAAAACACGTGAAGGGGCTTACTAGTCATACTGGACTTGATTGAGAGAAAGAGAGAAATGGGGGGAGAGAGAGAGAGGTAGATGGAGGGAGAGAGAGAGCCCACAGGAAAAGTGTTGGTGTTGCACAGAGAAGAGGAAAGGCACACAAAGGACACAACTGTTCATGCCGGTGATGTGGAATGTGGGCACATGGAGGTGCGTTGCAGGTGCCCGTTTGTAGCCCCCGTAGTTCCTGGGCTTGTTAAAGCCCGGGGTTATTTTTGCCCTCGCACGGGTGACATTCTCCATAGCTGCTCCCTGCGCAGGTCCACAAACTCCGCACCTGTGTTTGCTTTGCCTCCAGCCTCGTCCATCACTGTGCAATAAATCACAAAGAAATGGAGCATGTCAGCCTGTCAGTTTTACAGTGCTGCTTAGGCCTCGCTCGCCCGCGCTGCTTACGCTTTCTCACTCACGCACATTCTCCTCTTTCACACAGTCTCACTTGCTCTCTCTCTCTCTCTCTCTCTCTCTCTCTCTCTTTCTCTTTTTTGCATGCTCCATCTCTCTTTCTGTCTCGTTCTCATGCTTTCTCTCTTGCTCTCCGTCTTTCTTTACATTTTTTCCTCTCTCTTTCTCCACATGTCTTCATCCTCTTTTCTACCTCTCTTTCTTCTGTCCTCTCTCTCTCTCTCTCACTCTCACTCTGCGGCCCCTTCTTCTCCTTTGCCAGCCTGGTGGCAGCGTCAGCAAATGGCTTGCAGATGATGTGAGGCGCGGGGAGCGGTGCGGAGCGGTGTGGAGGGCCCCGAGTCCTCAGGCAGCCCCAGTGTGCCCAGCGTGAGGTGGAGGACCTGCGGCCGCGCTCAAATTAACTCCCCTGCCATTACACGCGCCATGTCCTCCACCAGGCCCTAATGCTCTGCTAATAAATCCGGCCCCATAAAAAAGATGGGGGGAGAGAGAGAGGGATGGGGGAGAGAGGGGGAGTGAGGAGAGAGAGAGAGGTGGGGGAAGTGGGGGGACTGGGCAGGGCTGGGTTGTGGGGCTGCGTTCAATAAAACAGTAGCGTTTCTCATGACGGTAGCCGGCGGACAGCCCTCCAGGGGGGCCTGGCGGGTTTTTCCAACTCATTAGGATCATGTTTGTTGGGGAGTGCGTCCCGTCCAACCCCCGGGCCCCGGGCCACCCTTTCACCCAGCGGTCTGCAGCATGATTATTAAGGCGACTCATGAGTGAACTCACTTATTCCCCTCTCACACTGCTTCCTTCTCTCTCTCTCTCTCTCTCTCTCTCTCTCTCTCTCTCTCTCTCTCTCTCCATGCCTCTCTGTCCTTCTCTCTTCCTCTATCCGTCTCGCTTTCCTTCTCTCCCCCTCTCGTCTGTGCTTACTCTGGACCATGCATGAGGACTAACTCTGAGACATAGTGACCACTTGGAAGGCCAACCCTGGCACATCCAGACGGGGATAAAAAAGGGAGGCCCACATGGGATGGAGAGAACGGGAGAAGGACCCCTGTAGCACTAAGTGAGTGAAAGAAAAACACAAGAAAGAGACCAGAGTTTATTTAGGGAGTTAATCCTCGGAGTTGAACCAGTGTGTTAACCAGGGAGTTAAACTGTGATCTTATTCTCCCAGTGTATGTGAAGCAGACTGGTACAGACAGGAGAGCATACCTCTATTGTTTCCTTTGTCCACCTGCTGGAGTGCTGCCCAGGGTTGGGCAGTATCAGGACCCAGGGCCCTGGTCCTAGACCTGGCCTCTGGCCTGCCTGTAGCAGGGGGTGGCTGTGGTTTGGACCAGGCATGCTAGTGCAGGACCAGGCATGCTATGCTAGTGCAGGACCAGGCCTGCTAGTGCAGGACCAGGCATGCTAGTGCAGGCTGAATAGTTCTGGTCACTGTGGCGGGTGTGGTTGTGTCCACAGCCTAACGTCACGTTGGGGTCCCAGACCCTGCTGCTCCTCTGCTACTGCTTGTCCTGCCCTTCTCTCCTCTTTTCTCTCTCCTCCTCTCTCCTCTCCTCTCATCTCTGTCTCCTCTCCTCCCCTGCTTTTCTCTCCTCTCCTCCTCTCAGTGCTTTAGGCAGGTGGCCAAGCAGGGAGAGAGAGGGATAGACAGACACAGAGCCAGAGAGAGAGAGAGTGAGAGAGCGAGAGAGAACGAGAGAGCAGTGACTGCAGGCGGCGTGGTCAGCCAGCCAAAAGCCCTCCACTCGCTCAGTGTTTTACAGGCTGGAAAAGCCGCCCAGAGTTGAAATTCTGGGGACTATTTTAAGCCTGTTAACATGCAGCCACATTCAGGCTCCTGAACAGTAAACGGGGCTTGCGGTAGGCCACCTCGGGGCAGGCTCTCTTTATCCTCCCCCACAGCCAACACACACACACACACACACACACACACACATTCTGATACATATTCACACACGCCCACACGCATGCAAACCACACACACACACACACACACACACACACACACATTCTGATACATATTCCCACATGCTCACACGCACACGCATGCAAAACACACACACACACACACACACCTTTGAATGTCTGAATATCCTAGTTTCGTGTCGGCAATGGCTCCCTTTGAAGTGTGTGCTCAGTAAGGCCTCGTGTGTAATGGCCTCGTGGTGCCACCAGCTGAAGTGGGTTGCTTTGGATCTCCAGGACCTCCCTGGATGAACACTCACACATGCGGAGGAAGCTGAAAGTGCTAAACTTTGAAACTTTTTCTTACTTTTTTTTTTGGTTAATATCCCTCTCTTCTCCCCTCTTGGCTACAAAGTCTGGCACTCAATAGAAGAAGGTGTTTCATAACATGGCACGGCTGATAACATACTTAAGTCAGTGTCTGCTCTACTGGCTGGCTTGGAATCTGCTTATTCCATTCTTTTTCCATGGAGATGGGGAAATGCTCTGTCAGTGAGCAGAGAGGGGGGGTAACGAGGGGAGCAGTTAGCATATAGATGGACTGCTAAATGTTTCACTCTTTTTTATATTCTAGAAATCCCATGTGCTTTTATTTGAGTGGAGGATCAAAGGGTTTATGAGAGCCTCAGTCAGACCCCAGCAGCCCCGTAGGCCAAACGTGTTAAAATAGTTTCGATATGAAAGAAACATTTGGACCGAATACGAGTGTTTACTTGTATGTCCTAATTGAATCGCGTCTTTACATACGTGCTCGTGTGTGTGTGTGATTAGAGGTGCTGTTTTGATTTAAGAGGCTGGCCCAAGGAAGGAACACACTGAGAACTTCTGCCCATCTCCCTTCTACCAATCAGACAATTAGAATTCATGCTTGCGGTCCAAACTCTGGTTTATTGCAGCACCAGAACTGTATGTGCTGCACATGCGTACATTGTATGAAGTTGCATGCAGGAATATGTTATTTTTATGCAATAGCTAATCCTTGTTTTGCATGATGGAACAAAAGGATTTTGTTAATTCGGTTGTGTATGACATTGGCAGTAAACACCAGTGCATCAAAGTGGCTTTTTCATTGTCTTGTTATGGAGTTGGCTTGGTTGCTCTAATCTGATTTTAACCCCCCCACACATCCCTTGTACCCCCCCCCCCCCCCCCCCCCCAATCATTTCCTAATTGCCTTTGATTTGTTGCTCTCTCTGCCGTCCAAGTCCCATCCAGCGTTTTTCTATTCTTTTGGTAATTTCCCTCCCGAGTGCCGCTCCTCTTTCCTTTTGTTCATGTTCCCCTGCCTTGACCTTCCATTGTTTCAGTGGGTCTGGTTCTCCTTCTGTCCATCTGCAGAGGGATGGCCGCCGCTGGACGCCTGAGGACATAGACCCCCCCCCCCCCCCCCTCCCCCAACCCCCTTGACTGGCATGGGTGGGCAGACAAGCATGCAGGCAGGCTGGCTCCCGTGGAGTGGACTGTTGGTGTGTGAGTGTTGCGTGTGTGGCAGTGCCAAGTTTGCCTTTCACTGTTGGTCAAGTGTCCTCCCTAAGCACGGTCCGACTGCACTCTTTTACCCCCCTTTTTGGTCTCTGTGTCGTCAGTGGGCGTTAAGTTCTAGTTTTCAGAGCATATTTCCTTGTGGTTTTTTTGAGTACTTTTTCATTATAATGACATAATAACATCATTAAAGTTGTTATTAATATTTATGAAGTTGCAGAGGGAATCATTTGCTATTGAGCACTTGTGCTTAACTTGAACAAAACTTTGTTTTGTTTTCATGTCTCACGAGAAAGTTCTTTTGGGAAGCTGTTACCGCTCTCGCATATGGTGTACGGCATTGTGGTTGCTCACAGACCATAGATGAGAAGATGAGATTTTTTTTTCATCTCAAATGAATTCTCAAGAGACCGGCGAGGTTTGTCAGAATAATTTAATTTCCGTAGGCATATTTATAACCTGACAGTAACGAGACCCGCTGAGAAGGGCCCTTTCCGGATCGCAGATGGCGCGAAGTGGAGCAGCGCTGGCAGTTCGCTGGAGGACACAGACAGGCCTTTCCCCTCCTCTCCAGCGCAAGACTTTTACGATGCAGGCAACAGGAAGCGAGCATGACGGGGGAGTCGCCTCGCCTCGTCCTTGATCAGGAGATTGGGCCATCCTCGTCTGAAACGACCGCCCGGGCCGTGACAGGGGCCATAAAAACGCTGAGACGACGCAAAGATCCACGCCGGAGAGCAGAACCTCACAGACATCTCATTATAAAAGATGTATGGTGCGTCCGTCCGCTCCTTTCAAACGCAGCCAACATGGAAATTCCACATTGATTGGTCCCCCCCGCCATCCATCCCTGCTCCCCTCCCCAAAACTGTAATTTGCTTCCGTTGGAGTTCTGGTGAAGCAGCAGATTAGGAGTGAAAGCCACACTTTAATATCTGAAAGCTGTGACGCCCGGGCCAGTCCTTGAAAAGAATGGCAGTTTTAATCAAAAACAATGGAGTGGCATAAATGAATCGCTCCATTGCAATAGCCGGATGACGGGCTGAGCTCAAGTTTGATATGAGAGAGAGAGAGCTCCTTCTTTTGCTCTACCAATCAAACGGCGGGAGATAAAAAAAAAGCCGTCTGCCACATCAAGGGAGAGTTGTTGGTTGTGCGGAAATCCAGAGAGGCAGGTTTGAAGGATGGAAGGACGTAGGTGTTCAGAGGTGAGGACAGGAAAGGCCAGAGAGCAGAAGAAAAGAGAGGGGGATGTGTGGCATGGAGAAGAGGGGATGACAGGAGTGGAGAGAAGAGAGGGGAATGAAGAACAGAGGAAGGTAGAGAGAGATAGAGAACTGGAGAGGAGAGAGAGAGAGAAGAATGAAGAGGAGGAGGAGGAAGAGAGGACTGAAGAGAAATGGAGAGAAGAAGAGAGAGGAGGAGGAAGAGAGGACTGAAGAGGAATGGAGAGAACAGAGGGATGGAGAGGAGGAGGAAGAGAGGACTGGAGAGGAGAGCAGAGAGGAGGGGGGTTAAAGAGGTTTCTCTGCTGGTGGTGGTTGCCTGGTGCAGGCAGGCAACAGGTGTGTTTGACATCCCAGCTGTGACATGCTTCTTCAGTGTGGCTCTGTGATCCAGTGGCCCAGCGCCCAGATGGAAGTGTGCTGGACGACGGCCAGAGGAGAGCTCTGAGCTGGGGTGGGGTGGGGTGGGGTGGGACTGGAGTGTTGGCTCTAAGTGCTTAAATACCACATCAGACAGCCATTGGCAGCATCGCCAACACACCCCCACACACTTATTACACTCACCTTTTAGGGTAACCCACCTAATTGGATTCTGGTTTAATCCTGCATCTCCAACCTCCCACATAGTTTTTCCTCCTCCAATTTAATGCCCGTAGCCTGACCCCTGCTTACCTGTGTTCCACAACACCTCTAACGCTGCCTGGAACTACCTCTACCTCCACATACCTCCACTCTCCCTGGCTTTTCATCCTCTCTGGTCTGGTCTACTCACTGTCATTTTATTTTCCTCCCTTCCTTGTTGTTTCATCTCCTGTGATCTCCTGTTCTCAATCCAGCGTTCCGGTTATTTCTCCTTTTTTTTCTCCTTGTGGTTATGGAGATTTGTGGTTATAAGGGTTTTTTATGGGACGAATGGAAGTATAATGTTTGTACACAAAAGGAGCATGTGGCTTTCCCTACCCTTTGAAGTGAAGTGAAAAACTAGTTTCAAATTACGCTGGGATTCCCTGTAATGTTGATTGTTATCAGAGCGCTCTCTTTTTTAATAAAGTCCGTTTACTTGTCAAGAAAGAGTCCGATAGACAGAAGAAAGTCAGCAGGAAACAGACTGTGAACAGACAAAAAGAAAATAATCCTAAGCGCTCTTAGATTGGCTTCGAAAGGTCGTGTCCGCGTGACTTCCTCAGCGGGTTCGTTCCCCGATGCTGGACCTTTCTCCGGCCGTGTTTGGTAACAGACGGGCGGGCCGTGGCGCGGCCTGTCGAGCGCGGTTCTTCCGCGCCCGTGAGCGGCTTGAAGAGATGAAAAGGGGGTGGCTGTCACAACGTGAGCCCCACACTGGCCTCTGATCTCGACGCCCGCGGCCCGCCAGCCCTGACGTTAATCCCCTGGTGTCGCGGCAGCGCCGTAAGTGCCGGTAATAACCCCGCTCTGCTGGTGGGGTATGAGAAGGGAGAGAGGGATAGAGAGGGGCTGAGGGAGAGAAAGAGACAGAGGATGATGGAGAGAAATGGAGGGACAGACAGACACATGTGGAGTTTCTTGCAGCTCAGTTACTGAAGGAAGTAGAGACCTGGCAGGTTCCTTGCGTCATCCTGCTGAGGCCGTTCTTTTCCTTCATCTTAACTTATTTCTATCTATCTATCTTTCTTTCTTTCTTTTCCTTCTCTCTCTCTCCCGGACTCTTTCTAGTCCCTGATCAGTGACTAAAGGCCTTCATTGCGTTGGCCCCTGACACCAGATACACACAGTGCACAGTGCCATCATCCCTCTAACTTGAAACTTGCGTCATGCTCTTGTGGGACCATCCCTCTATCACTGCCATTGTTTCCAACATTCCCGCCGTCAGTGGTGTGCAGAAGGTTTCCCAGCTAAACAGCGGTCTGCGGTCCTCAGAATTGTCATAGCACTGGGACGTGCGTGCGTGTGTGTGTGTGCCTACGTGCATGTGTGTGTGTGTGTGTGTGTGTGTGGGGAGGTGTGGGATGTGTGTGTGTGTGTGGGGTGGTGATGAGAAGTGACAATGTGTGTTTCGCAATGCTCCCTGGCCTGGTGCTCCAGACTCCATGCGCCTTTGAAGAAGTATCGCGCTGGTTTCACGGGAATGCCTGTCTGTCTGCCTCCCGGATTGACAGATTGCGCACAGGCAACCCAGACCAGTGAGAGAAAGAGAGAGAGAGGACCAGAGAAAGAGAGGAAAAGAGAGAGAGAGAGAGAGAGAGAAAGAGAGCGAGATGGGAGAAGAGAAAGCCCCTTGTCTGAATACCATCTTTCTTTAAGCACAAAAGAAGGCTTGTCAGGGTTAAGCAGTTGGTAAATAAATCTGGTGGGAATCCGAGAGCGGACTGGTCTGCCCGCCGCAGTCAGCCGCTCCTCTCCAAGCCATAGCCATGATGACGCTTTAAGTCAATCCAGACTGGGACCCAGGCAGCATCAGTTAGGAGGAGAGAGGGATGGAGAGAGATGGAGGGATGGTGTGTTGTGGGGAAATAAAGGAGTGGATTTCAGAAGAAAGGGATGAAGAGGGAAGAGTAAAAGAAAAGTGACGGTGGTGTGTGTTGGTTAAGGGGAAGAAGAGACACTTTTTCCCGCTCTCTCTCTCTCTCTCTCTCTCTCTCTCCCTCTCTCTCTCTCTCTCTCTCTCTCTCTCTCTCTCTCACTCTCTCTCTCCCGCTCTTTCTCTCTCTCTCTCTCTCTCTCTCTCTCTCTCCCTCTCTCCACTCTCTCTCTCTCTCTCTCTCTCTCTCTCTCTCTCTCTCTCTCTCTCTCTCTCTCTCTCTCTCTCTCTCTCTCTCTCTCTCTCTCTCTCTCTCTCTTTTCTCTCTCTCTCTCTCTCTCTCCTCTCTCTCCTCTCCTCTCTCTCCTGCTCTCTCTCTCTCTCCTCTCTCTCTCTCTCTCCCGCTCTCTCTCTCCGCTCTCTCTCTCTCTCTCTCCCTCTCTCTCACTCTCTCACTCTCTCGTGGGGGGGAACTGGACGGAAGTCTCTGCTGCATCTGAACTGCATGTGAATGAACTGATGTCTTATGGGCACTGGGAGCTACAATACGTGTCAGTGGGACTGAGGGAGGAGATGCATCCCTTTCATCACATGCATGTGCTCACATACACACACACACACACACACACACACACACACACACACATAATACACATACACACACCCACACCCACCCACCCTTCTCACTCACACACCTGTCTCCCATGTGTGGTATGACATCAGGCCCTCAAGCCACCAGGGAACTTGGGTGGCTGTCATCCATCAGTGTGTGTGCGAACATGCTTGTGTGTGTGTGTGTGTCTACATGCATGCTTGTGTGTGTGTGTGTGTGTATGTGTACGCATGCTTGTGTGTGTGTGTGTGCGTGTTTGTGTGTGCTCACTGCTAGTACACCCCCTATGACACGCAGCGCCCCCCACAGTGACAACACATCCCTGCCTAATATGGTTTAGGTTGTGCTCCTTGAGGGCACTGCTAACTCAAGGGGAGTCCTCATCACCTCCATCTGATCCTATTACACTCATTGATTTAGTGACTCTACTCCGTTTCCCTGGCTGTTATTACAGTGATGATTCAGAGCCAACAGGTTCTCCCTTATGGATAGTGTTGGTGTTGTAGTGTACATATGACTTATTATAAGAACATTTTATTACAGTGTAATAACTCTAATCTCACCCTTAGTGCCTCTTGTATTCATTATTGTCTTTTCTTTTGATCAGGGTGTTTTAATGTGGTAGTAGAAATAGAAGTGTACAACACTATATCAAATTATGTTCTTTTTGATTATTTTTGATTATTGATTATAGTTGGTGACCGTGAATCACACATACATCAATTATGTAATTAAATCTATGAAGTGGTTTTGCATATAGTTTTACATATACATGTTTAATGCTGTATATTAGCACAGTCTGCTTTGTGTGTGTGTGTGTGTGTGTGTGTGTGTACATAGACCGTTTGCCCCTGGTGTGAAGAGCCCTGGTAAAGCCTTGTGTGTGAGCGCTCATACATAATGGCTCGGCACTGCCTTAAATCAAAGCATTGTTCTCTTCCAGCCAATTAAACCCAGAGCCTTGCACTAGTCGCACCAGTGGGGCTAAAGCCCCTCACAGCACTGCACTGCACAGCAACTCAGATCAGCTCAACTCAACTCACAGGGAGCGGCCCATGCAGACACAGACGGATGGAGGGAGAGTGGGGAAAGAGAGAGAGCGAGAACGGGGGGATAGAGGGAGGGAGAGAGAGAGAGAGAGAGAGAGAGAGGTAGAAAGAGAGAGGAAAGTGAGAAGAGAGGGCTGAGAGGCGGTGGAGCATGTAACGAGATGTTAATGAAACATGTGGCAGTAGATCCTCTCTTACCCCTCTCTCTCTCTCTCTCTCTCTCTCTCTCTCTAACCCCATCTTGTCTTCTCTCTATACCACAGCAATTAAGTGATAATAAATCTGTTTTTATTTATGCTACCCCCCTCGCTGCATTTCTGCTAAGCCAGCATCCCGTAACAAACGTCAGCGCTCCCCTCAGAAGCCCTCATCTCTTTGTGTGTGTGTGTGTGTGTGTGTGTGTGTGTGTGTGTGTGTGTGTGTGTGGCATCCCGCAGGGAGCCTCTTCAAAACCTGAACAAAGAGGATGAAATACACATGTAGACACTCTTTAACAACCCCCCACCGCCCGCCTCCCTTTTTAATGCAGCGCTCGTCGTTAATAAGCATTAAAGCGCTGACGTCAGCCATGGCTTTGGTGTCTCAGCGTAAATGAATCGTGTTGGGGGGTGTTGCGGTCGAGCGCCGAGGGCGCATCCTCACAAGAGCGCCGTGCACAGCATTAGGCTGTGGTCAGTAACGAGCCAGGCGCTGGCGGTGGCAAAGCGTCGCGGCATTCGCCGGACGGCCGCTTCAAAGCGACCCTGACACGGCGCTGTCTCACAGAAGCCATGCGAGGCCAGAGAGGGAGAGAGACGAACGGGACCCCAGGGAAGGCAGTTTCATAACTCCACCCTGACACACACACACACACACACACACACACACACACACACACAAACATATACAAACATACAAACATACACACACACACATACACACACACACACACACACACACCACTCTGATCTCCTCCCCTCAATATGGCAAAGGCTGGGGAACATCACAGCCTCCTCTCACCCACTCTCTCTCTCTCTCTCTCTCTCTCGCTCTCTCTCTCTCTGATGCCTGTTGCTGGTGAAATTGCTTCAGCATGCCTTGTGGGAATGCAGTGGCATGGCGCAGCATGAGTGTGGGCATGGGAGCTTTTCAGCAGCCGCCGCCACAGCAGCAGCAGTACCTGGAGGGCCATCTAATCATCCTACTGGCTCTGAGGAATGTTACTACAGTATACACACACCTACACACACACACACACACACACACACACACACACACATACATACATACATACATACATACACACACACTTGCACAACACATGCTCTCTTTTTCTCACACACTTTCACTCACACTCTCCATCATACACCCACAAAAAGTCCCCCCCTCACACACTCACACACACACACACACACACACACACACACACACACATATACACCATGCATGCTCTCCACCTGTGGATTCTCACAGTGACATCCCACCCAGGGAGCTGTGCAATTCAATCAATGTGCTTTCCATTAATCTCACTGGAAGCAGTACTCTTCAGACCCTCTCTCTCTTTCTCTTTCTCTCTCCCTTTCCTTCTTCTTCACCCACTCCTCTCCTCCCGCTCTCTCGCTCTCTTACCCAAACCTTTCCCTGCCCGCCTGCTCGTCCTGTGAAGTGCCTTTCTCAGCACCTCTCTTCTTGCCGTCTGCTAGCCGCCATTAGAATGAGATGGTCAGGGCCTTTGCAGCCAAGTGATGTATGGCTGTGGCCGCATATAATTGAAGGTTAATTGATGAAGTGGGCAGTAGCATGTTTAGCTGTTTCTGTATTTTGTGCGTGTGTTTTTGTCTGTGTATCTGTGGTTATGTGTGTTTATCTGTGTTTGTGTGTGTGTGTGTGTGTGTGTGTGAGTGAGTGGGCTGTTGCTTGCCGCTTGCCCTTGAGGTAGTATTACAGAGCTGTGCAGTTGGAGCATCAAAGCGCGGGCTGTGTGTTTGAATAAAACAATGGCAGAGGTTCCCATGCTCTTTACCCACGCTGTGGAGAGTGGCTTATGTTGGAATGAGCGAAATGCAGCTTTCAAGTACGCAGATGTCCCATAAAACACTCCAGCACACACACACACACACACACACACACACACACACCTCACACACACACACACACACACACACACACCTCACACTCACACACTCACTCAAATGAGCCAGCTGAGGAGGCATGTGAGAAGCGGAAGCTGTGAGGGTCTGGCTTTGCCTCATCAGAGCTGTGCTGCTGTGACTGCCCCTCTCAGGATTTCTTGCTAGGGGGTGGCAGTGAAGAGTGTGTGTGTGTGTGTGTGCGTGTGTGTGTGTGTGTGTGTGTGCGTTTTGTATTGTATTTGTGTGAGAAAGCTTGACACACACTGTGTGTATGTGTGTGTGCATACAGGCTGGTAGCCCCAGCTGCTGAGGCTTTGATTGGGCGGCTGACCTCTGTGACCTCCAGCTGTGTGCCTGTGCACCTTTGCACCTGCCCCGGACCAGCCACATGCACACACACACACACACTCACACTCACACTCATACACACACACACTCTCCCACTCCACTCGCTTTTTTCTCACACCCATACATTCCAAGTCACACACTCCACAACAACTGCCACACACTCTATCCACCCCACACAATAACACATCCACCTATGCACACACACACGTTTGCAGACCCACACACTCACACACTCACACACCCACAGACTCTCCACTCTCCGCTAAGCACACTTGTCACTCTTGAGCTCTGACTGCAACGGCTTACTGCGCCTCCTTTTCCCACTCCTCTCTCTCTCTCTCTCTCTCTCTCTCTTTCCTCTCTTACTCCCTCGTGTTTTCCGTCTTCTTCTTTTGGGGTGTTTTTCTTATTCTTTCGGTAGGGTCTGCAGCTGTTCAAAGCGTACCCCCCTCACCGCGCGCCTTTCGGCCTACAGCAGGTGTTGCTCTGCCCGTGGGCGTTAAAGGTCCGAGCCCGTGAGGTGTGAAGCAGCGCCGCGCCGCATCACGTCACAACCGGCCGACCCACCGCGCCACATCCACGGGGCCCTAATGTCCTTTTCATTCAGCTGTGTCATTTCATAAAGCTGCTTTCCATCAGAGCCCCCTGCTCCGCTCCACCATCATCAGGTCCCTTTCAGATGTTGAGAGAGAGAGAGAGAGAGAGAGAGAGAGAGAGAGAGAGGGGGCAAAGGAAGAAAGAGAGAGAGAAAGAAAGAGTGTGAGGAAGCATATGGTGGGCTAGACTTGCTGCATAAATATCAAGGCCCTGCCGCGTTGTTAACCAACTTTTTCAGGGGCCGCGGTCGGCCGATCTGTGACTGATTTGGAGCCTGTGAAGTCCACTGCATATTTCATCTGTTTGAAAGAGCAGCTCTCTCCCTCCCTCTCTTCTTGCCTCTCTCTCCTTTTTCTTCTCTCGTTCTCTTTCTCTCTCTCTCTCCCTTCTTTTCTCTCTCCCTCCATCCCTCCCTCCCTCTCTTTCTGTCTTTGCCAGAGGTGCTGTCTGAGGTGTCCCAGGACAGGCCACAGTAATCCCCCACCCGTGCCAGCGCATTTCCAGTCTCCAACACACCAACACACACACACACACACACACACACACACACACACACACACACACAGCTTTGCCACATGTGGACCCGCGAGTCATGGGCAGCTTGTTTCATATGGCGCCGGTTGGCACCAGAGGGACGCCCTGGGTGTCGTCTCTACATGGGGCAGAGAAGAGGCCCACCACACAAAGAAAAACCCACATCTTCCTCAGACCCTGTTTACATCTACCCCAGCAGTCTCATCTGCCCCAGCAGTCTCATCTGCCCCAGCAGTCTCATCTGCCCCAGCAGTCTCATCTGCCCCAGCAGTCTCTTCTGCCCCAGCAGTCTCTTCTGCCCCAGCAGTCTCATCTACCCCAGCAGTCTCATCTGCCCCAGCAGCCTCATCTACCCCAGCAGCCACATCTACCCCATCTACCTCATCTGCCCCATCTATCCCCATCTCATCTGCCTCATCTGCCCCATCTATCCCCATCTCATCTGCCTCATCTGCCCCAGCAGTCTCATCTACCCCAGACCCCCCTCTCAACTACCCCAGCAGCCTCATCTACCCCAGACCCCTCCTGTAATTTACCCTAGACCCCTTTATGTCCTCAGTTCCCTCCATGCCTGTGTGTCGGCCATCTTTGCTAAGCACACCTCATGCCTTTTCTTCCTCTCGACTGCCCCCTCCTCCAGAGTCATCAGTGGAGCCACTCTCTCTGGGTTTCCGGCCTCAGTAAACTGCAGTTACTGGCATATGCTGACGAGGTTTCTAGTCAGCAAGAGTGTGTGTGTGTGTGTGTGTGCACAAAAAAGCACATACATACATACATACACACACACACACACACATACACACACACAAATAGTAGGTCCTTTTACATGCGGAAGAAATCACATCCTCTTCCCCCAGAAGGCAAGAGGGCAAATGGTTTTGGACAATTGGCCTTAATTCCCACCGGGGGTTAGTTTCAACTACAACTTCCCCCCCTTCCCCCCGAGCCCCCTCCACCCCTCCTTCCCAAGACAGGGCCATTATGATATTTGTTCACATTTTAACCCTCCTAAACAAAGCCCTGTGCCTTCCCCCGGCGGGAAGTGGAGAGCGCAGATGAAAGCTCTAGGTAGGCCTCCTAACGAGGGGTCAGCTCCTTAAACAGGCCAATCAGCACGCAGATGCCGCATCTCGAAGCCCCTGCGACCCGGAAACTTCCATCACAGAGCAGATGGGAGAGCTAAAAAAAGAAACGAGAGAGAGAGAGGGAGAGGGAGAGAGAGAGAGAGAGAAAGAGAGAGAGTTGTCTGACCTGGCTCTATTTCCTGAGTCTCTGTTGTTTAAAACGGTCCGGAGTTGGCACTCAGCCAGGAGCTGTTCCAGAATAATGAACTGGAGCGTTTCCAGAGAGTGTGGTGTTCAAACTCCCCTCTCTGGCAGTGCTATTGTCAGCTTTATTAATTCAATATTGATAGCTGGTATTTATTAGCATTTTGTACATCACTGTAAAATACTTTCCATGCATTCTTCATTCAAAAAAAAAAAAAAAAAAAGAAAAGAAGTGAGTGAGTGAGGGGAGAAGTAAAAGAGAAGAAACATTTTCCTGAGCCACTTGAGTTGAAAACAGAGCTTTGGGTTTGGGTCCAAGGCTGCTCTGGTGTGGCGTAGGAAATGAAATGTTGCCTTGCTGGGAGTGAAAAATTGCAGGCAGATTGGAACAGGTGATGTAAAGGGGTTTGAAGCAGTTCCTTGGAGTGTGCCAACTCAGTGGAAGAATGTGCATGCAGTGGTGCTCTGACAGACAGACACACACACACTTACGCACTCTTGCACTCACACACACACACACACACCCACACACACCCACACCCACACCCACACACACACAGACTTAATTCTTCCACCGTACACTGGCTGGGCTCATCTTTCACACTGGAAACCTCAGAGTATAATTTCCCAATCATCCCGGCTCGTGTTTGAAAACGTCTCTCACCAGAGAACTAACATTGACATATCATAATGCACGCCAGGTAACCCTCACCCCCCCCTGCTGCTCTCCCCCCCCACAGCTTCCCCTGCTGCCCTCCACACCACAGGAAAGGATGGCAGGCTTTTAGTTCTTCCACACCACAGGAGAGTTCTCGTACATCGCCTGCTCCTCTCTTCAGCAGGGTTCTCTCTTCCACACACAGGAGAGTTCTCATAGAGAGTTCTCAGACAGTACATCGCCTGCTCCTCTTCCAGCAGGGTTCTCTTTTTCCACACCACAGGAGAGTTCTCAGACATCGCCCTGCTCCTCTCCTTCAGCAGGGTTCTCTTTTCCACACCACAGGAGAGTTTCTCAGACATCGCCTGCTCCCTCCTTCAGCAGGGTTCTCCACACCACAGGAGAGTTCTCGTACATCGCCTGCTCCTCTCTTCAGCAGGGTTCTCTTTTCCACACCACAGGAGAGTTCTCGTACATCGCCTGCTCCTCTCTTCAGCAGGGTTCTCTCTTCCACACCACAGGAGAGTTCTCGTACATCGCCTGCTCCTCTCTTCAGCAGGGTTCTCTCTTCCACACCACAGGAGAGTTCTCAGACATCGCTTTGCTCCCTCTCTTCAGCAGGGTCTTCTTCCCACGTCCAGCTTCCTGCAAACCAGCGGCCTTTACAGACACCTAGTGTTTGTGTTTGTGTTCCTTGCGATCGTCAGGCGCGTCGTTTTTTCGCCGCTCCCGGTCCTTTTCCCCTCTTGTGCCGGTGATAACCGTGGGATAACCGTGGCCCCGAGCAGGTGCCGCTCATAAACCGCGGAGCTGAATCAAACATCCTCCTACCGTCACATCCTGTAAACCTTTAACAGAGTCCTAGACAGCTCCCATCACCTGTTGCTTGTAAACCATGATTAGCTCATGCTCCAGTGACTGGGCCCCGTCAGTGGCAGTTGGTGAATAAATGAATACGAAAGCTTTGCCAGTCCACCAAGTGCTTTATTTATGGGCACATAAGTGCAGTAATATTCCAGCGCGGCCTTAAGTCATATGTTTGACATTGTGTGTAGTTTTATGTTCAGAAAATGGACTTCTGCCCGGGACTGTGACCTTTTTTGGATATTGGCTCTGGTTAATCAAAGTGCTACTGTCACATGTCAAGAGCCGTGGACTCGAATGAAATTGTGAATCATCTGTACTGCTGGCTTTATATCTTCCTATATCCTCCGTCATGAGTTCGGAACAAGGGCTTTATAAATCTCCTGTCTGTCTGTCTGTCTGTCCTGCCTCTGCGCAGACATCTTGTACATCTTGTGGTCTGCATCTGCATCCAGTCAAACAACATGCTGAAATAAAACTTCCTCTCCCTGCGCCAACAGACTAGACCGTACCTTCCTACCGAGGTGCATCAGGAAGCCTTGCTACAGGATGGGGGTTCAGCCTGCTAGTCAGACAGACAGACAGGACATAGAGGAAATGTGTGTTCTCGGCCCTCATAAGGCCGCTGACAGATGGAACTAATAATTCAGGCCCCTTTGTTCTGTCTCTGGGCTATCACTCAATCAGTCTGTTTGGTTGTTTATTGACTGGCAGGCCCACTGTATTAAATGTGGTATTTCCAGTTTTTATCCTGGCCGCAGTATGAACAGGGTCATAGTAATGTTGCACATGTAAAAACAGTTGGCAGGCAGGTCACCTCTGTTCAGGGAAGATTCTGGATTTCCTTATGCTCAGCCAGATTACTGAAATATTTAGTTGCAGATAACCAAGTGCGGAGAGAAGTCCATCCCAGAGACCGTCTATTCCTCTAACGGTGTCTATTTATAAAGCCGCCTCAAATATTCAAAAAGCCTAGTTTTCATCATTTTAATCACAAACAAAAAAGCTAACTTGCATAAGGCTGAATTTGCGCTTTGTCATCGTTTTTGGTGATTGTATTTTTTGTATTTTTTTAATGAATGGGGTTTCCTCGGCCTGTGCTACACTAGTTTTTGCGCTTTGACGTTGTTTTTGGTGATTTTTATTTTTTTTGCTGATACAGGCTAGTCTACAACCTCCATCCAGTTTTATGAGAGTAGCCTACACAGCAGCATTTCTGACATCACTAGGCTATGCATGCATTGATTGTTTATGTTGGAAGAAATATAAATGATAATAAATAAAAATTCTGCTGGTAGTTTTTTCGATATTGTTGACTAACACAGCAAAGCACATGCTTCTTTGACACAACATGCATAAAATAAAGACGTTTGGTGCAGTAAATGGAAGCTCTTGGTAGCTGACTCCACCTCTAACATCTGCGACAATGATATGTTTGTGGAGTAAAACTGGACGGGTCCTAATAACCTCTGAGTACTATTGCTGTTTATTGGTAAACTGCGATACGAGGGCTGGCCCGTGGGGGAGGACACTTTGGCCGGAGAGCTTACAAGGCAACTGGGACTACATATCGTGCGCCTGCCCTAATCCTGAAGCAGTGGCAGCAATATATACTAGAGGAAACAGATTGAATATTCTTCCTCTCTGTGTTTGTGCATCATAATAAGAACATATTTAGAGGTTTTAATAGCAGATGGGGAAACAAAAGATGACCATTTCATGGACAACAACTTGAGAAGAGAAATGTAGTGAACGCACACACACGACAGCAGACTCACACACATTACAAGTCTGTGTGTACATAGTGATTACTGTGATAACTGTTGTCTCCCCCCCCCCCCCCCCAGTGTGTTCCTCCTGCCTCAGGCAGCACATAACACGGTTCTCCCTGGGTTCTCTAATGGCGTTCCTCTGTTCTCTCGCCCTTTTCTAGGTGTGAAGCCGTGGAGTGGCGCGCCGGTGCTGGAGGCCTCCGTGCAGAGCGTGGAGCTGAAGCTGTGCCGCCGGGCGACGCTGCGCTGCGCCTCGGGCACCGTGGGGGCCGTCAAAGTGTGCGCCAGGACCCTAGGTGTGTGCAGCTGTGCCCCGTTAAACTTAACGGCCCGTGGGGGGAGAATATGTCTCTCGGCCGCCGCCGCTGCCCACGCTAGCCCTCGCCTCCCTTTACACACACACACTCCGTTTCCACGCTCCCGCGCAGTTTATGTGCATCAGAAAAGAAGCAGGCTGCGAAAAATGACGAGAGAGAGAGAGAGAGAGAGAGAGAGAGAGAGAGAGAGAGAGAGAGAGAGAGAGAGAGAGAGAGAGAGAGAGAGAGAGAGAGAGAGAGAGAGAGAGAGAGAGAGAGAGAGAGAGAGAGAGAGGGGGGTGGGTGGGAGAAAAAAGGCAGCATGCATTTTGTGTGCGTCTCGTCTCTCGCTCTGCAGGGAGAGCGGTACAGGTGTGGCGTTCTACAGCATGTTGCTTTTCCATTAGATCACATCTTTCACGTTACACCAACCTGTGGCTGCGACCTGCGTTGACTCTCTCTCTCTCTCTCTCTCTCTCTCGCTCTCTCTCTCTCTCTCTCTTCCATGAACCATTAGAGTGTACTGTACATGTGTGTGTGTTCTCCGTAACGCTGACTGCACATGTGTGTGTATTTATTGCGCGCTCATAATCTACACTGTTGGCCAGAAATCACCTCAGCCCACAGTTTCCTCCCATACAAATTAGATTTAGCCAGGAATTACTGTCTAAATTAGAATTTAATAATAGAGAGATTACTCTCTGATTTATTGAGCATGAGCTAGCCTACACATGGCTTTTGAAGGCGCTAGGTTCACATTGAGCTACAGGGGATGTTAATTGCCAAGATATATTTGAGCAGCTGTATGGCTATGTTAAATAGCTGTAAAAAATGCAAGACTTGGCTGCAAATGTTGGACTGCGTTCACAGCGAAATGAACATTTATCCATGCGTGTCTCTGATATTGTTGCATTCTATTAGGCCTGAATGATCTAATGCGCGTGTCTATCATAGTGAACTTTTTAGAGGTTCGTAGCGCTCTCCCAGAAACTAGCGAATTCCCAACAAGAGTAACGCCCGTCCAGGGTCTCTGACACAGCCATATCTCAGACTTATTTCAGTGACTAATCCCGCATGTGACGCAAGCACACATTTTATACCTACTAATGAATTACAGTTATAGACACAGTAAGTTCAGGACACATCGTAATTTCATAGGCTATTGTAAAACAGATATCTTTGTTTATTGATTGCATCATAAAATAATACCAATGAGAACATCATAAATTAAGTTTATTGTCATTTTTATCTTGTGTCTGTAACTGAGCTCATTTATTTAGTTGTTTACCACAGTAATATGCTTCTCTAATGCCTTCATGTATGATATGGACTCAGGTTCCGCGGAGGGCCAGAAGGAACGTTTGGTTCCGCTGATCCAAGGCCCATCTGACACCAAGGAGCTCCACCAGAGCCGCTGGCTGAACGAGCTGCGGAAGCCAGAGTCACTGCTCGCCCCCGACCTGCTTGCCTTCTCCATTCAGGTGCCACAGCAGGGCGACGACTGCCGCAACTCAGGTGAGGAGGCCCCCTGTCCACACACACACACACACACACACACACACACACACACACACAATCTCTCTCTCCCCACCACACACATTCTCTCTCAAACAGAGTTACACACACACACACACACACTCTTTCTCTCTCTCTCTCACTCTATCTCACTCTCTCGCTTTCTCTCCTTCTCACCCACCCACACACACTTGTCCCTCACCCCTTCTCTATCACACACTAGTGTTCTGGCGTTCTCTTGGTCAACTTCTGACCCCACACCCTCACTGTTTGGGGACAGGGAATAAGCCGGCCAGGTCTGCTGCGGTGGGCTCCAGGTTGGGCTCCGAGGTATTAAATGTTCTCGATGGCAACCAGACAAAGGTGACTGGCACCTCTGTTAGTTCCCACACCTGGGCACCTGTGTGCCGCTAGACGCGTATGCCAGACGAGCTTTTCCCATATTCGACAAGCGAAGGAGCACCAAGAAACTATCAAAAATGGATGCAAATCATCAAGCCCTGGCTGCAGATGCTAGCGGTGTCTGTTACACTTGACGTTGTTTGGATGCTGTCGCGAGGCAAACGTTGCTACTTTCCAGCCGCTCGCTCTTGGATTCCCTGACCAGGAGATTCCCACTGCGTGTAGGCAGCTGTTTGAGACAGATTTATTGCGGTCTCGCACACAAGCACAAACACACGCAAAGGGAGAAAAGAAAAACAAAATCCCCGAAAAAATCCCAAAAATCCTACATCCCGGGAAACCTTCACCTGCGACCCAGTGGAGCTCTGACGCCGCCCCAGGGCTCCACATCAGCTGGGCTAACCATCCAGGCAGACAGGGAGGCCGCGTTGGGGAAGCCAGGAGCGCCGGGCGTAAAGACAATACCTCGGTAAGCCAGAGAACCACGGCCAGGGCCTGGTGCTGAAGCGCCGACTGTACATCACTTTAAATGCAGGCCGCTGAGACGCGCCGAGGGCCCGGCTCTGAATCACGGCGTGCTGGAAGCCTTAAACATGTCAGCGGCCAGACGCGGCAGCCCTTTGCCGGACCGAGTTGAGCCGAGCCATCTCTCTCTCTCTCTCTCTCTCTCTCTCTCTCTCTCTCTCTCTCTCTCTCCCCCGCGACCCACAGAGAGAATCCTGGGATAGCAACATGAAACAAGCGGGGATTTGCTCGGTGGGAAACCCCTTCTGAGCTTCCAGCTCCCTCTCTCCTCCCGCCACCGTGGCTGCGCGCAGTCCATCACCCGAATGTGACACTTTATTTACAGGCTCCACGCATAAAAGGGGAAACATCTGAGTCGCAGAGTTAGAAGCAGGGGGATCCGGAGGGAAGCCCCCGGCGCAGATACATCATCCTGCCTGTCTGTGTCTGCTGCAGCGCCGCTCCGCTCCGTCATCCAGCTACCAAGGCCTGCGTCAGGCCTCCCCCTTACTGGCAGACTTTAAACAGAGCGCCGTATACAGTGACATGGGACCCTTCCACTCCAGCGTGCGTGGAGATGGGGGTGCACTTTTTTTGTTTTGTTCTGGAGGTATCACAGTAAATTCTGCTAAGTGCATAGAGGACCATTACTATGATTTAGGAAGCATATTATTTCAGCAAAGCAATGCCTCATAAATGCGCTACATACTTTGGAATATTAAAACCTGATCCGAACAGAAAACAGGAGACAGCGGACGAGAGGCGGATAGGGATGGTTCCCAGAAGCCCTGGCTGTATCTGCTGCAGATGTGTGTCTCAGCTCCCTTCTCCAACACCCTCAGTCTCTCTCTCTTTCTCTTCTTATTCTATATCTCTCTCACTGCATCATTTTCTCTTTGTCTCCTTCACTACACTACCACATTCTTTCTCTCTTTTTTTCTCTTTTTTTGCTTTTCTTTTTCTTATTTCTTTTCGGCTCTCGCCTCACTAACTCCTTCCTTGCCTCTGTAACTTCTTTTGTTCCCAAAGTTGTTAAACTTTCTTTCTTTCTCTCTCTTTCTTTCTTTCTTTTTTATGTTCTTTCTCTTCTACATCTCTTTCCCTCTCGTCTGACGTTCTTTGGTTTTGTTCTTTCTCTGTCTTTCTCCTGTCACCATTTTGGGGTGCAAATTGAATGCGAGCCCATGAGTGGAGTGCATGTGAGCACACTCCGTATTTCTGCCAAGTCGTCCTTTAATGTCTATTAGACCTGTCAATATGCAGGGGGGAGAGTGTAAAGTAACAAGATCCCCTCCATACCATGTAGGAGCACATTTTCTTTGTGTGTGTGTGTGTGTGTGTGTGTGTGTGTGTGTGTGTGTGTGTGGGTGTGTGTGGGGGGATCACAGAGAGGATATATGTGTGTTAGTCTGTTTTTCTGTTTAACCTGAGAGTGATGTGGGAGCTCGCCAACCAGTTAACCCCCTTTGTCACATAACACCTCAAATCAATGCGTCTTAGAATCGAGATTTGTCTTTTCAGTACTCATTCAGTCCCCGCAGCGATGTTGGAAGTCTCTGGGTATTTTTGTCCCAATCACATCGCAGCTCATACATTTGAAAAGTGGCCTTGCGTCGTCTGGGAGGTACTTCCCAAAGCCATTAGAGCAGCTCTGCAGTCTCGCATACTCACTCTACTCCCTGCACTGCATGATAAATTTGACCTTTTTTTTTCTCCACTGTGGACATGAAACGTGGATTTCAATATTATATGGTCATGAACTCTTCTCCCTTGGGCTTTACTCAAAGTTCAACGTTTGCGATGGTGACATTTTTAAATCATGGAAGCGCTTGGCTCGCAGATCAAATGAATTTTTATTTGTCCCATGTGGCACTGTTGATTCTATTTAGCGAATAGAGTCCTTTTTTTTGATCCCCGAGGAATGTGATCATTAGACGTCCATTGAAAGAGGGAGCTGAATGCTGTCAGACACCAAAGACACACTGGAGACATTACCCAGCGACTCGTAGCCATCTCTCTCTCTCTCTCTCGACTTTATTTTCGATCTTTAAAACAGCTCCCGGGTCCTCTGTGTATAATGCCATTTAAGGGATGGATTTGTCTTGCTTGGAGTCTCAGTCCTGATCTTACCCTATAAAAGAGAGCAGTCGTTAAAACAAGTTAAAATAGGGGAGTCAGTCAGTGAACATGGTATGTAGTTCAGTAGGATTTTTTTCTTCCCCTATTGCAGTAGAGCTTAAGCACCCTGCTGTGCATAAAAAATCTGTAGCACTAAAATCGGTGAACGGACCGCTTTATCAAGATGTGCCATTTTTGTTTCGAAATAAAACTTTTTGTGCTTTTAGGCTTTGCATATCGTTGCCAAGGCTTAGACAACAGAATGTACACCAGAAGGCGATTTTTTTTTCCCCCGAAGCGAAGAATATTTCTAGTATTGTTTATTGATGTGAAAATGCCGTCACGCACATTAATGAAAGCAGTCTCCTGTGATCGCGTTCCTGCATAGCATTGTCTCCCAGTGTTTCTGACAAGCTGGGGAAACTGACGTGGCTCTTGTTGGTTATGGAGTCTAAACGAGCAGCGCCAGACGTGCCGTCGGACCGACCGCACATTTCTTTGTCTTCTTTTTCTTCTCTCGAATTCGTCGACGTAATCTCAGCCCACATTCTTATTACTGTTTATAATCACCTTGAAACGACTACATTATTCCCAGTCTAATCTAGTTTATTTTTTTGCACTCGTGTTCTTTCTTTTTTTTTTTAAACACGTCTTAATCTCTCTCCCACAAAGTCCTCTAACGAAGATGGGTTGGCTTTGAATTTGGCCATCTACATATGTTTTGCATCTAATTGTTTACCAGCGAATTAAAACAAAATTCCAATTTACTTAGAAAATGGGAGTTCGGCACTCACAAAATACTCCCGTAGACTCAGACCAATATGTTTTCATTTAATGAGGCTGAGGTTGGAACATACTAATAAATTAGACACAATTAAAGGCGTGGGATTTATCACAAAAAGAACCAAGCAATGTGGCTTTGAAGAGTGTGGCTTTTATAGACCCTAGGCTGTATATAATAATTTCATACTCAGTGTTTAACCCTTTGCGTTACAACGTGTTGGTCTCACATCAGTTCTCCTAATAGCTATGGCCGATCCAGAGGGGTCTGCCACCAGCCATTTTTATTCCATTACATTTCTTCTTTATTTATTTATTTATTTTTTTTTTTTTTTTTTTTTTTTGGCAGATTTTTTGGAGGGACATACTTTAGTTCTTTTATAGTTTTTAGTCTGAAACTTGACTGCGTGCGCCTGCGCATGCGCACTCTCCAGCTTAGTGGGTAACGAGAACCAATATGTCACGGAAAACAAACAGTCAACACGGGCAGGAGTTTAGGGAGAGAGTGTCTTTGTTCTTGTGTGTGTGTGTGAGTGGGTTTCAGTGTGTGTATTTGAGTGTGTGGGTGGGTGGTGATGATAAAGTAGATGCTCATGTGACTGCAGCTGAACCCGGTGGCTTACTGTAGGTCAAGGCCACAATCCCAGGGTCCTGCTCCCAGCTCCGATGCTGTCACACAAGCCCACTCTTACTTTGGGAACAGTGGCTTGTGTGGTCAGAGCACCCCCCAGAGTACTTCAGCTCTCTGTCGTGGGGATTGGAGGTGGGGGGATTGCTTTGCAAAGGGACGTGCAGAAATTCAAGTTGGGGGGGGGTATGGTTTGGGGATGGGGGTGTGCTGTGTGTTGTAGTGCTGCGACCACCCCCCCTCCCCCACCCCTCCTCATGTGAACTCAACTCAACTGGGTTACAAGTATGCAGGTGTTCTCCCACCCCGTCCTCAGAGGAGGGGGGCGGGGGAGGGGGGTGTAGAGTAGAGAGGGGGCGTCCTGGGGTGGGCTTTATGATCATAAGAACAGAGAAAGCGAAAGAAGGAGAGAGAGAGTGAGAGAGTGAGAGAAAGAAAGAGAGAGCGCATGTGTTCTCCCCAGGCACGCCAGCAGCTGCGAGACAATGATTTATGCCTCTCCCAGAACTGGGGGATTTCGAAATGTTACATTTAATCAAACGCACGGAGAGTGGAGCAAATGTTAAGGATGTTCCATATAAAGCATGCAGTTTTGATCTCTTTACCATACCCGGCAAGCTGTGGGAATACAGGAACAAAGTCATCTTTAATCTTAATTTAAACATATTGAGAGGGATTATGAAAGCAACAAGGAAGTAAAGAACTGCCGAGTGCAGTAATACTAAACATATTTATCCTCCTAATTGATTTGAAATCTTTTTTTTTTCCTCTTTTTTTTTCGTCGTACATTATTGGCCGAACTTTAGACAGACGGGAACAGAATGTTTCAAAGGTTGGTGTTTACGCGTCCGCCACCCCAGCAGCTGCAGTGAGGCTGGGTGTTTTTTGGCGAGCGGCATCTTATTTGCACTTCCTACAGACGTGACAGTTTAATTAAAGCTTTTGGGAGAGACGTCATGCACCTGAACTGACACCTTTGGAGAGTGGCGGATGATTTTGAGATGAGTGCTGGAGAACAGGAGGCCCCTTTGTGAGGTCTGACACCACGTTTACGCAGTCGTGCGTGACGGACGGATTAGAGGACCTCAGCCATCTTCGGCTAATCTGCGTAAACAAAAGAAACGGCTTTTTTCCTGAACGTGAATGACGCGTCGCTGTAGTGTAGCAAGTGCGCCAGTCTTTGTGGTTCTGGATTCTCGTGTGTGTGTCTGTGGGTCTGTGTATATTTGGATATATGCCTGTTTTGTCATTTATATATGTGTTGATACTTGTAACTGAAAGAAAAAGAAAGTGTATTCGAGTTCCTCATATACATCTAAATGTATTTTTGGATATTGTGGCGGTGGTGGCAAAAAAAAAGTCTGAATGAACTTGTATGAAGTAAGAATTTGTATCAAGTTAAGTTACATATGCATTTAGAGGAGCTGGGGTCAGTGAGAAGTGTGTGTCTTTTTGAGATAGAGAGAGAGAGAGAGGGCGTTGAAATATGGGATGTGGATATGAATGTTCATCTGTGTGTGTGTGTGTGTGTGTGTGTGTGTGTGTGTGTGAGTGAGTGAGAGTGTGAGTGAGAGTGCATATGGAAGCACGAGCCAGGTGGACTCCAACAAGACCTCACCCCACCGACACGCAGAGCAGAGTAATAGAAGCAGGTGGACTGGGGACCAAGCTGGGCTTTGATCAAGGGCCCTGACGGCTGGTGCCCTTGAGACCTCTCTCCATCCCACTCAAGATCCTCAACCCCCCCCCCCCCCCCTTCCCTCAGTCAGCCTTTGGTCTGCTCTCCTCCATCTGAAATCAGATCTCCATATGGGTGTGCAGGGACCCATGCAACTGGGCGTGAGTTTCGGGGTTCCCCTGGCAGAACTCCCTGTCTGAACATCTCGCAGGCCTCTGGCAGCTCCTGCTCCATCACCGAGGCGGCTGCATGTAAACACGAGCTCCGTCTCTGACAGACATGAAGTACAGGAGTGATATTCTGGTGGGCATCCAGCCCCATGCCAATTCCATCAGCCTCAGCGTTGTTAGGCTTTTGTTGACTTCCTGTTCAGGCACCCTTCTGGCATGGCTTGGTTACCTGTGCCTGCCTAAACCTGTTGTGGACCTTCATCACCCAGAGCCACAAGCGCAGAGCATTTATTCCCGTTTTGCTGGCTCTCGTCGCCGCAGGGCTGTTGTCTGGGCCTGGCTGCTGTTTTGATGCGCTCGGCTCAAGCCGCCGCTGCTTTCCAAATAAGCCGTGCTCACCGGGAGGGAAGTAATGGAGAGCGACACGCCATTTCCCAACATGACAGTTTGCTTCTCGCCCCAAAAGACCCACCGCTGTTGGCCCTTCCTGCAGCTATGTAAACATCGGCGTGTGCGTCTGACCTCGCGGGGCCACTCTGGGCTTCTCGTCAGCTCCATACTGTAGCCATGTGGCTCTTAAGTAGGTTACACTTTGCCCCACTCTGCTTACCCAGCCTCAGGGGCTAGGGGGAGTTAGCATGGGCTGGAGAGTAAACACTCACTCTGTTACAGGGAAACCTTTTCACCTCTGAGTGTTTCGCTCTTCCTTAGAATTTGAAGCTAAATAAGCCTCATTTGTATATACAGCTACTATTGGAGGAGCTTTGCCGTAAAGGTCAGTTTACTTAAATTGCGTGCTGAGTTGCATATTTCTGTCTTTCTTCACAGATTGCATTCTAAGTATGCGTCCTAATGATCCATTTTGAAATGTAATGCAATGAGGGCTTTAAGTCTACACCACAGTCTTGGTTTACAGTTGCACTCATTAGTACTTTTCCTCCCTCAGTCATTGCAGAAGGGAGCTCCTCTGTTAAAAGTATTACCAACTCCTTCATCGGAAATATGCACAGAGACTCTCCCAGTGAGCCCTCCCCTCGGTGATATTCCCCTCCGTCCTTGATTGAAATAAATGGAAGGAAATGGCTCATCGCGTCCCGAGATGCCATCGTCCGTGTAGAGCAACATTAAGCACGTCAGGGCAATTGATTCGGCGCAGGGGGGGGAAGCGTAAGGGGTAAAAAGGCGGGCGCCTCCTGATCCCCACTGCCCAAACGACGGCCCATTACTCTAGTCGGCGAAGTGTGAACTTGTTGGACTACTTAAAACACTCTCACAGTGCTTAAAGCAGCCAGGGTGTGTGGGGAAGCCAGGCTGATCTCACCTCCCGGGTCCCAGTGTGGGTGGACATGCTGTGGGGAGGGGCAGGTGGTCACGCTCACAGCGCTGTGGAGATAAATGTCGGTCGCTATCAGGAGCAGGCCCGCTCGGGAAGCCCGCGAGTGTGAACAGGGGTCACTCTGGGTCACTGCCGCTTCTCATCACAAGGGATGAGAGAGAGAGAGAGAGAGAGAGAGAGAGAGAGAGAGGGAGGAAAGCAGTGCCTGAGAGAATTGCGGCTGGCCTGTGGAAACCGTTGCTCTCTTTTTTCTCTCTCCACTCCGTCATTCTGTTGGCAGCAATTAAACCTGTTACAGGATGAAGTTTCTTTGGCTTGGGTTGCCCCTGCTCATGAGACTCTGTGCATGCAGAATTATAATGTGGATGTTTAGACAACCATATTCACAAACCCCTATCAAGTCATCCAGTGACTGTGTCAATTGAAGTATAGAGGAAGACGTGATGCATTAATTATCGGATAATGGTGCATAGTGCCTTAGAATAATAGGTTTCTTTAATTCTATAATTTAGAGTTAATGTTCATTGAAGTGCTTCTGGTTTGCAGTGAATAAACTGAGAACTGACATAGAGACAGACATAATACAGGAGTCAGTTCTTCATCTCTTAATGTCTAATGTTTGTGTGTGTGTTCTGTAAGTAAGAGAGAAGAGAGGTTGTGTTTGTGCTATGGAGCCATCACTCAGTGATGAATAAGCTATGCCAAGTGTGGTCATCTCTCTCTTAGTTTCAGGCAACCCCCTACACACACACACACACACACACACACACACACACACACCTCAGTCTTCCACTGGCCTGTTAAAATCATGGGAAAATGAAGTCCTTCTTCTCTCCCTCTCTCATTGTAAAGGGGGCCATACCCTTTGGCTACCGCGCAGCTGGAAAATTTTGATCTTGCTTGTCAGCTACTGGGCGTAATGCAATTCCCAGGGCACCGGGATTCATTTTCCACCAAGGTGCAATTCATTTTCAGTGTTTGTCAGAGGAGACACTTGTGCCGAATGCCTTTCCACGGGTCCACTCGAGAGGTCCAGCGGAGTTTTTCAAGTGCTCCCTGCCTGCAGGGTCATTAGAGTGAGTAATTATAAATGAAAGTCCTTTGTGAGAGGCATTACGTTATCCCACCCGCCCGGTCCAGCTCCTCGCCAGCTGGTTCTGCTATTTCTCTTTTTTAGCCACGCTGCTGCTGCGGCGGCAGAGAAGAGCCCTCGCAGCTCTGGAATCTTTTAAAGTGGAAGGCGAGGGGGCATTGAAAGCTGTGTTTCATTTCTTTCTTTCTATCTCTCCCTCCCTCTCTCTCTCCCTCCCTCTCTCTTTCTGTCGGTGTCTCTCACTTTTATTCACTTTTAAGTCCTGCATTGGTTCTTGGGAACATCCATGCTAACTTGGTCACTGAAGTGTACCTTGGTAATCCAGGCCTTCCATGTAGCTTAAAGACTGTTTACACTTTATCCAAAGCGGGCTAAGTAGCTAAAAGAGGTCAATTTTGTTAACCTTATCTAATTGAATGTTGTCCTTGGATCAAAGGTTGCCACATTCCAGACAGTCAGATCAAATGCCATAACACAATCAAAACAATTGGCTCCCTTGGATGGCTTAATCACTGAGCTTAATCACTTTTATTGCCGAGCATTAGAGCGGACATCCACTGAGAACGCCACCAGTCACCACGCTGCCCTGTTTCACGCCACTCATCTGTCTCTCTCTCCCTCTCTCTCTCTCCCCCTCTCTCTCTCTCTCCCTCTCTCTCTCTCTCCCTCTCTCTCTCCCTCTCCCTCTCCCTCTCTCTTTTTCTCTCTCACTTTGTCGGCATCTTGATGTGTTCTACCCCGCTGGAGAAACTAGGTTATGAAGTGAGGTGAAGGGAAGCCATTAATCACACAGGATTGTTTATTAACGAGGTAAACCATTCCAGCGGGTGCTTCAGCTAGTTCACAGAGCTCTAGGCAGGGAAGTAATAAACAGGTTATAAATTATATTTGCACTAAGAAATAGAGACAAACGTGACTCAAATGTGTGATTACACAGACATTATACTCATCACTGTGCAACTGAATGAGAATGGCTTTTTAAATGATTTTAAGTCGAGTTTAAGTACATTTTAAGGACTTTTTTTGTGCGGATGGTTCATGAATAGGAATGGCACAGCACATTTTATGGTGTTTTTTTTCTCTGGCTGAAGTACATTAGGTCAGGCAGAAAGCTTTAGGAAAAGTGGAGTGGAATGTCCCTGGAATGCCCCTTCCGTGTACTGCTTTATGATCTTCCTCATTACCCCTAGGTTTCATTACTTCTGTTCCATCCCTGGTCAAGCCCCCACGGCCTCCCCTCCAGGCTCTCCTTACCGCACCCAGTTACTGATTCATCAGCGGTGAGAACCCGAGTTAAGATGCGCCCGGGCCAGCGCAGCAGGTAGTGTTCTGAGCCGGTAGCGGAACAAATTGGTGTCTCCCTGGGTGAACGAAGACATCAAAACATGAGATGAGTGTGGGAGAGAGGGGGAGCTCATTAGCTTTCCCTCCCGCTATCAGCAACCCACTTTCCCAGAGTTCTCTGAGGCGGGCCCCCGGACGGCCGCTCCCCACTCTGCGACGTGCGGACCTTAATCCCCCCCCACCCAACACTCCCATCAAAGAGTGTAAGAGATTAAAAGTCATTTGCGCCTGATACGTCCCCACAAAAAAGCCAGGGTTGGGCTGGGATTTTATATGCAGCGGATCGATGGGTGGAAGCTCGAGGGTGGACAGAAAAGAAAGTGTTTTGTGGAAATCCTTTGACACTGGTGGGACATTAATCTCGGAACAGCCGCTTAAGCTGTAATTAATTAATCTAATTACGCCGCGTCAGTGGGACAGGAGAGAGGAGGAGAGATTTCTCACAGCTCCAGCTGAAGTTAAAAAGCCCGTAATTAATAGAATCAGCCAGTAGGAACCGGAGGGGCTTTCGATTCACTGAGATGGAATGTGACACCGCACCACCGTGGAATTCTGCAGTCCGAGGGGGAAGGACAGAAAGGGAGGAGAAGGGAGAGGGAGGTAGAGAACGGAGGAGAGAGAAAGAGAGAAGGAAAAGAGCGGGAAAATGGATAATGTGCCAAACGGCCCAGAGGGAAATGTCTAACGGTGTTCTTCATTTACTTCTAAACATTAAAAGATATTGTGGTAGCCCCTTGTGCTGTAAGCTGTTTGCCAGACGAATGCTAATGGTGCTGTGGGCCTTCTCTGCAGCTGGCTGCTCCTGGTGAGCCCTCAGCACAGTTTGGAGAGCCTCATCTCTCTACTCTTCTCCTAAACCATTCCCATTTGTGTCAGTAACAGATTGACAGAGCTGAGGTCTCTTTTGCTGTCTAAACACATTTACTCTCCAGAGGAACACATACAAGCTCCTGGACTGGGAATTTGTCCTCCCTTGCAACGTCCACCCCCTCCAGCCACCCCCCTCTCCCCCCCTTCCCTCTGTTACCACCACCTACTCATTTTCACCACGTGGAGCATCACTCATCTTATGAGTCCCAGTTCCAGACACACTTTACTGTCTCTGCCTCTCAACCACAGAGACAGTCACCAGCAAACCAACGGGAAGGGGAAGCTTGCCAGAGTGATTGGCAGCTTAATCCACCCCTCCCCTTCCCCTGACATTAAATCAAATCACAAACACTATCAGATCAGGGATTGAGGAGCGCGAGCTCGGCTTTTGCAGCTCGGAGATATTGGAAGCATGTGGGCCCCCTCGACGCTGTCTCGCACGTAGTCGTCGCCGTGGCTACTGTGCTTCCGTGCGAGTCACGGAGCGCTCGTGATTAGTCAGAGACGGGGCTTCCTGTGTCGTCTTTCTCCCGCACGTCGCTCGACCTTCTCGTTTCTTTAACTCCACGTCGCTCTCCGGCCTGTCACTGCTCATTTGAAGACGGCTCTGTTGAAACTACAACCCCACCCACCCCCCCACCCCTCGGCTGCCTCCTCTTTTTAGTGATTTGGAGTCGTCAACAGGGCCTTTGCCTGGGAGAGTCTCTGCGATACATTAGCAGCAGACAAGATTTCCTTTCTTATGTCTTGCGAGACCGCCTTCGGGCCTGTGTGTCTCTGACAAAACAGTCTGGCACATCGTCACATGCACAGGAGGAATGCTGAAAGTATTAAAAGTATTTATAGGCCGATCAGTTGCCGTGGCGTCTCCCGGCAGTGTGTACGGGAAGTGTGTTTGAGTAGAAAATTGAACGAAACAAACACAAAATGCAAAGCCGGTCCTCTTCAGTAGGTGTTTCTGCACGAGTGGCTCCAGGCTCTCCTCCCACTCTTGCGAATGCGGCGGGTGTCCTTGGCCTGCGCATCGCTCGGCCATCATTCCACCGGTCAAACTGATAAACATTTACTCGCTCCGTGTGGGAGTGGGAGCGTTTGGCTGCATGGGCTGATATTTAAGAGCGCCTGTGCACTGTGTATGATTAAACAGTGATGGATGTCTGGTGCGCTCAGGAGAAATGAATGGGCTCCTCTCCCAAATTGTGCACTCAGGGGCCATAGTTCCACTGGTGCTGGGGGGAGGCTTTGTCATGCACTGCAAGCCGCTCCAAGACAAAGTGCACAGACGCTGCCCTCAGGGGCTTGATCATCTCCCTGCTTTTTTGGTTCACATTACAAAGCATATTAGAAAGCGTCCAAGTGGAGGGAAAGCACTTTTTTTCAGCCCTGGCTGAAGCAGCTTTTGGACTCACACAGGCCTCAGGCCTCCATACCCTGAGTGGAGGCTCTGATGTTAATGGACGAGCGAGGCAGTCGCTGTCGGATGCATGACGTGCCGTACAGCCCGTCATCGTGCTGACCTCGGCGAAGCCCCTGCTTTGACTGACGGCGGCTAACATCCACCCGCAGACGCAAACGGCGGACTTGGCGCTCGCCCGCTCCGTGATTTCACGCTCTTCTTTCGCCCTTCACTCCCGCTCTCGCTTTTTTTCCCACCTGCTGGCCAGCCCGCGACTTACGTCAGCCTTCCATCGCGTCAGCGTGTTTCTCTAAGCGCCATTCATCGCTCCCTGCATTCCTACCACACTCCTCATATATATTCTCTCTCTCTCTCTCTCTCTCTCTCTCTCTCTCTCTCTCTATTTTCTCGGTGTGTATGTTTTCCTGTGTGTATGAGCTAATCATAACAAAGAGCGGTCTTGTCTGTGTATTTTTACTCCTGACCCAGAACGTGCGAGGGGTGGAGAGGTGCCAGTGGGACGCTGTCATTGGGTTTCCTCACTGTTCGCTCGCACATATTAAATATCCTCGTCAATGTGAGTGGCATGGCCACTTTCTACAGGGATTAGATGACCGTTATGGAGGCTAGGTTTGGATCTGGTGAGTCCTTGTAATGGCTTGAAGAGATGCCAGGACCTGCCATTTAATACAGAGCTCTACATTCTTCCTATGCTGTTATGCTTTATTTAGTACAGTTTGGTTGTAGTACTTTGTAGTGTACTATTTCAAGGGTGTGTGTTTGGTACATGGATATAGTGCAGTAGTAGCCTCTAGGTAGCATGGTTATCTGCTCTTCAGAGGGAGCTTTGTTCTGTCTGTGTGGAAGCCAGTAGCATCAGTAGAAGTGGTCTGGCTGTGCACCTGGATGCGTACCAGCAGGTAGTGATTTAGGCCCTCAGCCCTCCCCCCCCCACAGCCCTGCCAGCGCACAGATGCCTTAATTAGGGCCAGAACCCAGCCTAGCCCCCACGCCCCCACACCACCAGGCCCCGTCCCCAGTCCTGTGCCAGCGCTGCCTCACTCAGCCGCGTGAGTCAGTCTGTGCCACCCACACTCAGACGGGCACCCGGACAGACAGACAGACAGACAGACAGAGAGAGATGGATAGAGGCGGAGGTGTAGAACGAGAGAGGCATGCAGACGGATGTCATCA
>NC_063201.1:28140048-28182548 GCF_017589495.1 Alosa alosa | reverse complement strand
TGGCGTTAACACAGGTGACCTCAAAAAATGGAGCGCTACCAAGCCAGACAGGGGACTGTGTGTGTGTGTGTGTGTGTGTGTGTGTGTGTGTGTGTGTGTGTGTATGAGAAGCTCTGAAAATCTGTATATGTGTGTGTTTGAGCTGCATCTGCTCTGCTCTTGGCCTGGGAAGTGGTTAAGCATCATTACAGCAATCAATCCCCTGGACTCCATCAGTCTCTCTTTGTCCCCCATATATTGCAGACTACACACACACACACACACACATACACACACATAATAGCATTCACGCACAATTCCTCATGGACACACACATACACACTTTCTCACTCTCCTCTTTTGCCCTCTCTGCCAATGCTCAGACATGGAGCTAAATGTTTGCTAAAAATAGTTCCCTTAAAATGAAGCAATGAAGTTCACATGCAGGAGATTGGGTGAAATAGGTGATATAGGATGGAGGGGTGAGAGAGAGAGCAAGTGAGGGATTAGGGAGAGAGAGGGTGGGGGTGGAGAAGAGGGGGATGTAAGAGGAGATAAGGGGAAGGAAGGAAGGGAGGATTGTGATTGACAGAGGAAGGGTCTGCTCTTTTTTAAAGTGTCAGTGGCAGGTTTGGTGGAGGCATTTCACTCCAGGTGCAAACACTAAATCCGCTGTTATCTCTCCAAGTTCTCTCTCTCTCTCTCTCTCACACACACACACACACACACACACACACACACACACACACACACACACACACACACACACACACACACACACACACACACACACACACACACACCCTTTCTCTCCAATCTATCTGTGTATCTCTCTATGTGGTGTCATGTCCCTGATCCCTGCTGGGATCCCAGCTCCTCCAACCAGCCTGTCCTGCCTGAGACGCTCCATAAACAAGCCCATGCAGACCTGCTCCTGCTCCTGCTCCTGCTGCACTCCTCAGCCCTGCTGCACAGGCCCTCTGTGGGCCCCACACCACACACACTCTGGACAGCAGAGTCATCCAGGAAATGGGCTAATGTCCAGACACTTTTCTTTCTTTTTTTGCTTCAAAAAGCATGCTGTTTGCCTCTTAAAACATGAAATATTTTAAAATATACAACATGAAATATTGAAATACTGCTTGGGTGTTTTTGGAGGGCAGAAAATTCCATGTTTTCTCCCAGTCGTCATCCACGTCTATGTCCAGGGCCTGTGCAGTGGGTTGTGGCCGTGGCTGAGGCCCAGAGGTCCCCCTGGCTGAGCGGATCATAAGATCACTGGCTCCCCCTGAGTGTGTTGTGGGGCTTCAGCGCTCAGCGGGCTCCATCAGGCGCAGCCATGTGTGACCATCCTGAGAAGGTGTTGCGCTAAGCCGCCCAACTCACACTCACACATGTTTCACACGTCCAGGGGATTGTGTGTGTGTGTGTGTGTGTGTGTGTGTGTGTGTGTGTGTGTGTGTGTATATGAGTGTCCTTTTATGGCCTTAGAATAATGACCCCCTATAATGTTTGAAAGGTAATGATATTGGTAAAAAGTAAGGCATTTTTTGTGTGTGTGTGTGTGTGTGTATGATTGTCTCGATTTACACTAATCCACTACTCCATATTGCCATACAAGTGGGCATTAATGTCAGGCTGATGTGAACGCTGGTGATGTGATGTGATGTGATGTGATCCTTGTAACCCAGTGACCTCCACACCCCACCGGCCGTGACCCCCGACACCCCACACACACACACACACACACACACACACTACATGTGATAAGAGGCAGACGTGAGGATTGGGGTGGGGGGTGCTGTCCCTGCCACCACATGATGGGATTACCTCCACTGTTGCACCTTTCTATCCCCCTCAGCTGCCCACTCTACCTCTCCATCAGCCTGGCCTGGCCTGCACTACCACATTAGTTAATGGAGGGATATCAGAATCAGAATCAGCTTTATTGGCCAAGTTTGTGTAAACAAACAATACATTTGACTCTGGTTAATCTTTGCTCTCAAAAGTACAACACTCACTTAACATACTGTACAGTATAAAGAATAAAAAGAGAAAGGTCAGTATAGACGCACACACACACACGCTCAGTATAGTCTACAGATCAGTATCGTGACATTAAACCCTGACAGGAAGACTAGACAGTGTCAGAGAAAGCGACTTTGTGCATAAAAGAGAGTTCTTTTGTGGAGTAGGTCAAAGGTGTTGACCTTTGAGTGTGAACAGTGAGACTGATGTTTTGGTGGCCTTGTGATGGTCAAGCATGTGACGCTTGTTTGATTAGAAAGAGTGTGATGAATGCATCTAAGCTCCTCTCTGATGAGAGAGTGCAGTGGTTGGAGTAAATGTAAGGAGACGGTTTGGTGTGTGGGAGAGCAAGAGGAGCTGATCTGGTGCGCCATGCCATAAAGCGGGGTGTTGAGTCAGCTCTGTGCTTTGGTCTGGGGGCTCAGCTGTCTGCTGATGGAGGTCATTAGGGTTCATGACAGACAGGCTCCCACACGCTTGGTGTCGCCTCCTGCTGGTAGGTGGTTTACCAGTGACCATGTCCCTGGTCCCCACAGGTGTCTTTGCTCCACTCAACAGCAACATCCTGGCCAGTGCTATGTAAAAAACATCATATTTAAGAGGCCTAGACAGATACTCTGTTTAATAATAGACCAAAAATACTCTCAGATGAATTATTGTCTGATATAATCTAGTCAGACTTCAGGTTCTATTAGGGCCTCCAGTCCTGCATTCTACTTTGAAGTTAAGACCATTCCTTGTGTGTGTGTGTGTGTGTGTGTGTGTGTGTGTGTGTGTGTGTGTGTGTGTGTGTGTGTGTGTGTGTGTGTGTGTGTGTGTGTGTGTGTGTGTGTGTGTGTGTGTGTGCTGCGTGTGTGTGTGCGTGTGTGTGTGTGTGTTATGCCGTGCGCTTGTTTTTGTGTTTGTGTCTGTGTCTAGCAGTCAGAAACCAGCAGCAACGGAACCGTGGTCTGCAGCAACAGTGTGGAAAATTGAAAACAATCTGCCTAATTAGAGGCCTGGAGTTGGCACTGGTCTGCATTTACTCCTGTGGTGTGAGTGAGCAGAGGATGAGGCAGAGAGCCCATAACAGAAGCCAGTTGGGCTTGAGGATGTCAACAGGCCCCACGAACCATGAGTCATCAGTGAGCCTTTGAAGAAGCCACCGGTGTCTTTCAAAGCAGAGGCGAGCAGGGAGGGTGCTATAACTCGGAAGTGTGTGTGTGTGTGTGTGTGTGTGTGTGTGTGTGTGTGTGTGTGTGTGTGTGTGTGTGTGTGTGTGTGTGTGTGTGTGTGTGTGTGTGTGTGTGTGTGTGTGTGTGTGTGTGTGTGTGTGTGTGTTTGTGCTGTCTGTGCTGTGCACAGTTTGTGACATATGTCACCAGCAATGCTGGCGCGCGTGGCGTGGGATCACCACAGTCCCTGTTTGTCAGCAGGTCAGCGTCGGCGGTGACGTCAGGCACTCCAGCCGCCTCCCCTCACAAGCGTCACAAGTGTACCGCACCGCCAGCTGTGGCACTCTGGAGTGGACTCATCCCTCAGGAGGGGAGGAGAGGGTGAGGAAACCCAGATCAGGGTCTAATTAGAACCCCCCCCCACACCCCCCCCACACTACACCCTCTCCTCTCTTCTCTCAGTTCCCTGACTCACTTCCATGAATCTTCGTTGTCTTCATTAAAGAAGTGCAACTCAGCTCGTTGGCGGCTTTGGACAGGGCTCAGGCATGTGACGTGTGGTTCTCTGCGGCCCCCCTGGCTGAACCCAGATCAGCTGGATTGATGGCTCTGGCGGTGGAAGATCAGCGACAGCGGCAGAGTCGGGTGGTCCTGGATCAGATGTGCCATAAACCTCTCTGACTGAACGCAGCTTTTACAGCCCTCAACCGTCAGGGCTCCTCAGCACATAGTTTTAATCACCACTCCTAGAGCCCCCTCCCTCCTTCATTTGCTCCCTCCTCCTCCTCCTCCTCCTCCTCCTCCTTCTCCTCTTCCTCTTCTTGGTTGCTTTCATCTCACTCGTCTGGTCCTGCTTCTCATCTCTCTTGCCCTCTCCTTCTCTCCCTGTCTCTCCCTCTCTTTCTCCCTCTCTCCCTCTCTCTCTTTCTTTTCTTCCTCTCTCTCTCTCTCTTCCTCTCCCTCTCTTGTTTCTCTGTCCTCCCCCCTCCTCTCTGCTACCCCCTAAATTGCCTGCGCAGCAGTGATTCAGAGGACATGCTGTTAGACAGGGGGGATTTTACAGCTTCTGCTATCTACTGTGCATCTCCCGGTGCACAGCTGCACACGCCGCCTCCTCCCAAGGCCTTTTGTGGGCTCAGGAAGCCCAAGAGAACATGTGCAGCCAAGCTACTTTGCAACCTTGCACACACACACAATGTGTTGCACACAAACAATGTGTTGCACTCTGACTTGTTGAGGTCAATTCAAGGACTTTTTTGTGAGCATTAATGATGTGATATGCTTCATAACACGGATAATGTGACACTAGTTCAAGAGTGGCAGTTAGGCCACCACCTGCCATTGCACAGAATTGGAATGAATATGGATGTGAATTTGATTGTGTGTGTACTTGTGTGAGTGTGACTGATGTGCGTTGGCCTCTCGGCTGCATCAGTAAGCGATGAGGCAGTGGCGCTCTGCGAAGCTCTCTGCCACGGACGCGGAGAGTGACTAACGCTGCAGGAACCGCGCGTTAAGAAAGTGCCGCCCTTTTATGGACAGCAGGAATTTTAGGGGGTTTTGAAGAGGCTGCTTAATAAACACCATTTGGGGCTTGAAAGCCTGCGCTGCTATAAGGCTGCATGCGGTCTTCTCCCCTAAATGCGCTCGAGTAATTAACAAGAGCGCGTTTGAAGTGCGCGCGCGCACTCTGCCCCAGCCGTGGCGAAAAGCTTGTCAAAACACCATTAGGGCCCGCCGCGTTTACAGTAAATGACGGGCCTCTGGGCCGGTTTCCCTTTTTAACGTTCAAACTTTTTCATTCTTTATTACAACCCCCGCCATAATTATCTAATGAGTCTTTTAAAACGTCCAAAATTGGTGCCTTGTTTTGGTGTTTTCGGTGAAGTGGCACTTTCATCTGCCTGTGTTTGCAGTGGTGATGGTTGCTTGTGTTGGCCTGGGGGGGGGGTTACGGTGTAGACGGTTGGCGGTGGCCCTGGGTGGGGGTGTGGGGTTGGATGGGTGGCCTGCTAGCGAGTCTGATGTGGGCATGGAGAATGGGGTGGAGACGTGACTGCGGTTGCGGAGGCAGGAGTGCCAGTCTCTCCAACCGGGCCAAACCAGAGAGAGAGTGAGAGTGAGAGCTCGTGCCCGTCACCGTGTGCCCAGTTGCTGGTATGTATGTGTGTGTGTGAGAGAGAAAGAGAGAAATGTTCTCTCACCACTTTTTTAGTTTTCTTTTTTTCTGTCTTCCCCCCATCTCTTTCTCCTCTACCAGTTACCACCTCAATTTCTGAATATCTGACCTCTTTCTCTTTCTTTCTCTCTCTCTTTCTCTTTCTTTCTCTCTCTCTTTCTCTTTCTTTCTCTCTCTCTTTCTCTTTCTTTCTCTCTCTCATCTTGAATCAAACCAGTTCAAGTTATGCTTTATTGGCAAGAATGAATGATCTCTTTGTTGTCAAGTCAGGGGTTTGGGTCTGCCGACCAGACGTGACATTGCTGGCCAACTGAGGGTCACTCCAGAAAAGACACTATATCAGTTTAGGGAAAATGTCTGGCTTTCCCAACATTTATTGCCAGTGATATTAAAACATTGTCACTGATGAGTTTCACCGTCCACTAAATCTTATGATTGAATATGATTGACTTTTCTCCAAGATACTTGCTGCACTTTTCCCAAAATGTAAATTCTATTCCCAAGTTTCAGTGTTCACCACAGGTGCGTTGAAATTCCTTGAACAGAGGTGAATGTTCGCAGCGAACATGTTTGTATGAACAGATCAATTTGAGCGATTTTCCAAACATTCCATCTCGATGGTAACTCTCCATCCAACTCCAAAAATGATCACAGAGAACTACCACATCAAACCGCTTGCAAGTGTTTGCAAACATTTCCGAAAAGCTCAAGGCAAACAGAAAATTGTTTGGGAAGGTTCGTCTATATTTGAATGAATTTGAACGCACCTTAGGTTTCTTTATAGGTCCCATTATGGCTTTGACATATTGATACCTTTCGTCTTTCCTGTAAGGTCAGGTAATAAATCTGGAGACATGAGCGCTAAAGCAGGATTTTTAATAAAGCAGGCATTTCCCTGGTGGGGGAGTTCGGAGGGGGTTTGGTTGGAGGAAGCTGATGCTCAGTGGAGTTATGGCGACAGCTCCGCCCCAGCCTCACAGAGGTGAGAGGTTTAGAGCTCCAGAGTGGAACCTCTTCTCCCCACCCCACCACCTCCCACTCTCTCCCAGTCATCTTCTCCCCCATCTCCTCCCCGCTAATAGAAACCAGTCCTAACAAATACAGGCTGAGCCACTGGCAGCGCGAGACACTTCAAAAAGCCGCAGCGGCGCTGAAAAACAGTCAGCGAACTCTGGGGGTTAGAGGTGAGAGTTGGGTGGTCCGGAGTGCTACTCTTGCGGCCATTTTTTAAAATGGGGTTTGTTTGACACGCGGGCGCCTTAATCTTTTGTGTTATTTCCTGCTCTGCTTACAGCTGTGTGTGTTATTCCCATCAAGGAGAGAGAATGCTCTCTCTCTTTCCCTCTCTCTTCTTCTCTTCCTCTCTCTATCTCTCTCTCTCTCTCTCTCTCTCTCTTTTTCTCTCGCTCTCAGTGTCTTCTGCGCCTGGCTGCGCGACAAGCTCATTTTCAGGCAGGCGTTTAATGAGGGGGTTCTCACTGACCTCTGCCAATTCCTTGTGACATCACTGCCCCCCTGTGGTGGGTTGCTGGCCAGAGCAGCCTGTGTCAGGGTTGCCGTGACACCAGCTTGGCTTGGCCACAGCTCTGTGCCTGCAAGTGCCTCAGACTCATCTGAAAGACTGTGTGCAGCACTGAGTTGAGTGGAAGCAGGTTGTGTTGTGTTGTTGCTTTGTTAGATCATACAGCCATTAGTTTTATTATTATGACATTTCTGATTAAAAAGTTGTCGTCTGTTGTTTGCAAGAGTTCTAGCATATAACATATTTACATTGTTCTTCATGTCGACTTTTAACATTGACATGGTTCCATTTGTCGCAAAATTGCAGGTTGTGTTGACTTAGTCACCTTTGAGGGTTTAAAAAATAATCCCGAAGTAGTTATTATTATAGATAGAGGAATCTCAGAGGCCGGTCATGCTAGTCTTCTCACCTCCAGCTTATTAGGAGAAAATGTATACACTCACATATGTGTTTGCATTCTGTGTGTGTGTGTGTGTGTTCAGAACAGTGACACAGTGATTGAGGGGTGCAGCACAGCAAGACCGACCGTGAATGTGTTTTTCTTTCCCTAATTGCACGACTCTTTGGCTTGCTAAGAGCCATTGAGGCACAAATCTGTTATTTTGGACGTTCAGCAGATTTCTCACCTGCTGGACCACATCCACTCCATCACCTTTGAGCGAGCGCCACGCTGGGGAAATATGAGCTGGCAGAACTCAGTGGCTGGGTGGCGGCCGGGCCTTTGGTCAGTCGTTCCCCCTGGGCACAGAGGTCCGATGCCGCACACAGGGTACACACGCCGCTGGTGCTTAGGAAATGGGTTGCTGGAGCTCAGCTCTTAGAGCAAGGTGGCAACAACACCAATTTTCCCTGAGAACACACACCTCCACGGATAAAAAGTGGATGTCTGTGTTGTAATTGTAAGATAAAAAAATTCAGCTTTGGACCAAATGATCTGCTAAATGACCACAGTTGGAGAGTCCAGGGGAGTTTGGTGAATTTGGTTCAGGACCAGGACCATTATTGCCATGTGCGCACCTCTTTGTAGAAGACACTGTCAATCTTACGTTTACGTTTTTGGACATAAACCCCCCCGCTGTTAAACCCTTGGATATCTGACTTTCTGTAAACGAGTTTAATTGAGAAGAATGTTCTCCACACGGAGGACCTCTCTTTTCCAAATAAATATTTGTTGATGACGTTACAGAGGAGCTGTCAAACATGGAGAGGGTGACTTTCTAGTCAAATAAACGCTGCTCTGGTGGTTCCCCACATGTGTCTCAGGGTGTGTGTGTGCGCGCCTGTGTGTGTGAATGAGTCTGTAATGGAGTGTGTGTGTAAATGAGTCTGTAACTGTGTGTGTGTGTTTAGAGATGGAGTGAAAGGTCCCGTTAACCTCTCCTACTGATGGTGTGTATGAGGGCCTGAAGAGACCTGAAGTGCTGTATCTGCCGCAGACCCGGGTCAGTGGCAGGTCTTCCCCTCTGGATGAAACGGCCCTAATCAGTTGTCCTGTCTGCACAGCCCAGGATACATAATGCAACAGTTTTGAGAATTTGCAGTTGACCTTGTCTCTATCAAATAGCGATACAGGCCACCTGCGATTTAGATGGAGAGAGACTCCCGATATATAGAGAGAGAGAGAGAGGGGAGAGGGAGGGAGAGGGAGGGAGAGAGGGAGAGGGAGAGGGGAGAGAGGGAGAGGGAGGGGGAGGGAGGGAGAGGGGAGGGGGGGAGGGAGGGAGGGGGAGAGGGGGAGGGGAGGGGGAGGGGAGGGAGGGAGAGGGAGGGAGAGGGAGGGAGAGGGGAGAGAGGAGAGAGAGAGAGAGAGAGAGATATAGAGAGAGAGAGAGAGCTGGAGAGGAGAAAAGGCCTCTGAGTCTTAAGTGCTTAATAGTCATTTATGGGTGTATCACGTTGTCCGTGGAGATGTTTGGGAGATGTTTTTTCCCCTCCTACTCATCTTTCCCTTAAAGCCCTCGGCTTGCTTTGCCAGCGGTCGCTCAGCCAGAGGCTGAAACACTAGCGTTTAACGAGTTAACGTCAGGACAGAGCGATCTGACACAGGTGGGACCGGGCTTGGTCGGCGTCCAGCTGATCTCTTTCCCCGATGAATCCCTCCCTTGCATGAATCAGCCCGGTTCGATTCGACCCCAATGGCTGTCGCCTGCGCTTCAGATTTAATTCGTTCTCCATGTTAAAGAGCCCTTAAATTGGCCTCTCTCCTAGAGGTATTTTCTTTATCTTGATTTGCCCTCGCATGAATATCTCTTGATTTTTAAGATACCTTTTAGACACCTTCTCCCAAGTACTGTTTAGCCCAAACCATAAATAACGAGGACCATTGCGGTAATTGCAGTCCAAACGCATGTCATGTGCTCGTTTCAAAGGGAGTCTCGTAATTGAGGTAGTATTTTATTGTCCTCCATCATGGGCTAGTCTTCCTTTTGGACGCGGCACGGACGATTCATACTCCAAATGTTTACTTGAACTTGCTCGTGATTTACGCCCATGACTTCCTCACCTGACCTTGTCTCGTCTGCCCCATAACTCCAAAGCATAACATTTGTGACGACGCCTGACCTGTGTGAAAACAAACACTGGAAAATCAAAGGCACCTCTCTCTTCTCTCTCTCTCTCTCTCTCTCTCTCTCTCTCTCTCTCGTTTTAACAGTCTCTAGGTCTATTAGAAGAGTTTAACTGGTCTGGATATGTAGGATATGGATATGGAGTTTGGCTGCCTTGAATTATTTGGATATCTGTGGCAATCACAAGTACAGTCAATCTCAACTCAAGTGTGCTGGACATCACTGGAGACGGTCCACTTAGCGCTCATCATTTCACATAAACGCATCCCACTGCCATGTTGGATTAGAGAGGGACAATAAAAAGCAAGTGAAACCAGCAACGCATGACTCTTTCTGAATGCACGGTTTCATGCTCCCTTTCCACCATTCTGCCTTTGATATCAGCAATTCACATGAATCACCCACAACAAATAAACAACGCCAAACTGATGGTCTTGGCAGAGCGACCTACCCACCAACCCCCCTGCCCGCCCACGCCCTGAAGTCTCCTGTCCCTGGGTCCTGGGGGAGGGCTGGACATGAGGCACGGTTCACAGCCAGAGATGTAATCAGCAGCCACGAAGACCTCGGCGTGGTTCACGGATGGGTTAGCCAGAAGCCTCCCCCTTATCTCCCTAAACGCCTCTTCTCTCTCCCTGCTCCTCGCCTCCCCATACCGAGTCCCTCGTCGTCCATCCTCTTCAAAGACAAAAAAAAAAAAGCCTTCATTCTCGATCTCTTGCGTCTCTTCTCAGCTTCTCCTCGCTACACTTGTGTGGTTATTGTTCAGCTTTTACTGTAACCCAGCAGTGCTTTGAACATCTGCACGGCTGATCTCTGCCAGTTTCTCACCGGGCTGAGGTTTCCAATGAGCTGTTTGGAGGATTGTATATGCATATGGGAGTGTGTGTGTGTGTGTGTGTGTGTGTCTGTGTCTGTGTGTGTGTGCACGTGTGTGTGTGCACGTGTGTGTGAGGGGACACAGGCAGTGTGTTCAGCTTAGTGTCCATGTCACCATTACCAGCGTGTTACAGGAGATGTTTATGTAAGCATTACAAAGGCCGCTTACAGTCCCATGAAGAAAACATAAACATCATATTATGCTAAATCTCTGCTGTATTTGTTCTGGCCTATATATATATATATGTGTGTGTGTGTGTGTGTGTGTGTGTGTGTGTGTGTGTGTGTGTGTGTGTGTGTGTGTGTGTGTTCTTTTGTTAACTGTGACCAGTGTTGTGCCCCACAAACACCTGTGCCTGAGCGAAAACTCGATACCTTACCCCAGTCCCCCCTTCCCACCTCCACCCATATGAGAACCAGTATGCCCCCTCTGGCTCCTGCATTGCCCGCTCGGCAGAAACCCTCCAATGGCACGGCACGGCACGACACGGCCTCTTTGTGCTCCAACTTGAGCCGCCACCACCCCGCCCTCCCTCCTGCCTGCCCTCCTCCTCCTCCTCCTCCTCCACCTCCACCTCCGCCGCTGCTGTTGCTGCTGCTGCTGCTGCCGGCATGCCGGCGTTTATTTGAACAGCAATTCTACTTAACATTTCTGAAAGTGTTAGCCGGGGCCCGGTGTTGTTTAGCTCTCGCAGCGATTCCTATTTCACGACTGTCTTGTGCTTCCAAGGAAAATAAACCTGCACCTGAGCGGGGTTTATAGCCGCGTGGGGATTACGTCAGCCTGGACCCGTTTCAGCACCCTGCTCGGCTCTTCTTTGGCCCGGTTCCGCTCCGCTCCACTCCACGGCGAGCCTCTGGGCTTCTGGTCAAGATGTGCCAGTCCACTGGAGCTCAAACACCAGGCCAGCGTGTGTGTGTGTGTGTACATTAAGGAGTAGCCTGTTATTCAAAGGCAATTATTTGTATAACTTAGAGGAGGCTTCGCGTATGGAGAGGTTTGAAAAAACATTCCTCAGCGAATTTCAGCAGAATGACAGACAGTGTTCATCAGGGCTTGCTGTACGAGTTGAAGATGTCTGCAGGCATCTGTGACAGGAAATGTGCTCTTGAATAACACAGCTCTTCTGATTAAGTCATCCCACCTCTGTTACGATGGACGATTCTTCTTCCTGCTGCTACCTGGATTGGAAACAGCTGCACACAATTGTCCACAGAAATGATCTTTCATCTCTCTCTCTCTCTCTCTCTCTCTCTCTCCTTCTCTCTCTCTCTGTCATTCTCTCCCTCTCCCTCTCTTTGTCTCTCTCTGTCCTTACCTCTCACTTTCCTTCTCCCTCACACACACACACACACACACACACACACACACACACACACACACACAATCTCTTTTTATTGTACTGGTCAGGCTTGAGAAGCGTCTCCCTCCTCTCATCACGTCTGTAGTGAGATATATCTGCTCCTTATGGTCCTCATTTCTCAGCCTCCCGTTCCTCCACCTCTGCCAGCTACCTGACGTGCCCTGGGACATTCGCTTCCCACACACACACACATATACACACGCACACGCACACGCACACGCACACGCGTGCGCCAAGCAAAGGCCTCCTCTCGGCAGCAACACCGTTAGTTCAGGACAACGGCATCACTCAAGGCCCGAAGCAGGTCCAAGAGGTTGGGCAACGCCTGCAGTATTTAGTGCTGACCACTGGTAAAGGCCAGGGGAGCGGGAGTCCAGAAGAAGAGAGATGGGTCAGCATTCCTTCTCCCTCCCTCCCTGCTGTCTGCAATGAATTACACATGAAAGAGGTAGTACTGTGGAAGCCCACACAGTCTCTCTCTCTCTTTCTGTCTATCTTTCTCTCTCTCTCACTCACACACACACACACACACACACATCCTTTCCCTTCGTTGCTCCTTGGGTGTTTCTGCTAGGGAGTGTCCAGGGCCCAGTGCAGCCTCCAGCTTGGAGCTAAGTTATGGCCATGTCCAAGCAGGGGCCCCATCCAGGGAAAATCCCAATCCCACTTCCTGCCACCCCTCAGTCCAATACAGCAGTGGTCTCTACTGGCCTGCTGGGTCTCGGACAGCAACCGATGGACAGAGGGAAAGGATTAGATGAGGCAAAGTGCTTGCATGTGTTTGCCCTTGCCAGTACTCCTGAGTGCTTCCAACACTACTGCACTACTACAATCCCCAAACGGAAGAGCACACCCTGTTTTACAGCCTAGCCACACTGTCTGCAAACTGTGTTTGGATTGTGTTTGTATGCATGTATGTGCGTGTGTATGTGTATGTGCGTGTGTATATGTATGTGCATGGGTATGTGTACTTCCACATGTATTTGGGAGCGAGATGGACAGGTATTTGCAAGGCCTCTGTCTGACTGTACTAAACTGAAGACGTCATTGTCATTGTACTGTAAGCGCAAAATCAGAGGTGCAACTTCAATTGGTGCTTGAGAAAGTCTGAATGTCAAAACAACTGCTGCAACTAAGTACACATACTGCAGAAATGAAGACTGGAATTTGGCTGTGTCAATGCACCCCCAACACACACCCCCAACTTCGGGCTCCTGAGCCCCACCAAGCCGTCCAGCGCACTCGCTTCTCTCGCGGCAGCTGGGGTAAGCGTCGGCCCGTGTCGGGCCAGGCCAAGGCGAAGTGCGGAGGAGATGGTGGAGGGGACGGCAGCTGGATAAGAGACCCTTTTGATGTGCTGCTCCAGGGCCGCGTCCCCCTGCAGCAGCTGGCTGTCGGGCGCTCCTTTAAAGCCTGAGGATCCACGCAGGTGCCTAGCCACACACACACACACACACACGAACACACACACGAACACACACGCGGATAGCGGATGGTTCCTGAAGAGAAAAAAAACCCCGAATCCGGGCCTGGTTCACGCCAGATCAGGGCTGCTTCTGCATCGTGGGTCAGCAGCAACGTGGATAATGACTGTTTAGATGTTCTGTCCATGTGCCACGGCAGTACACCTCCGCTAGCGCGCTTGTGACCCAGATAGGCAGGAGGAGTGCCTTCTGTCTGGCCGAGGTGGTCATGTGTCAGGACAAGTGCAGATGAAAGGGGAGCTGGTGTTTTGGCTTGTGTACCCCTGGCCGTTTACTAGCCTCCCTCCACAAATTGCATTCCACATTGCACACAACACCCCCCCCTCACTCCGTTTCTTTTTTTCCCAGAGAAACGATTCGTGTGCAGATGCCAGCCTGTGCACTTCAACAGATTTATTTTCTTCTCAAAAGGGTACCCAGGAGTTTCTGTTTAGCAGATGAAGACAAATGATGTTCTCCCATTACGATCCATTTGAGACGGCTGAGCTTATTCCTTCTCTCCTCAAGGCAGTTCGTTCATTAACTCTGCCGATAATTATTTTTGTTTTAGTCTCATATTGCTGACATTTCAAGTCAGGAGTCTCTTAATCAGGATTAACCCAAACCACAAATAATCACACTAAAAACCGCTCCTTTTACAGCAGTGGCTGTTGCATCCAATTTCAGTCAAATTAAACGTTTATTTTATTTGATTTCTTTTTTTCCCCACTTGCTGCACCCCTTAAAACCCAAACAAATGTCTTGGCATTGATTTTTCACTGTCGAGAAGCGGGCATGGTTTGGTCAGATTGATTGCCCCATGTGCGCAGATGCATAGTTCTGCATTTTGGCTCCAGCCGACGTGTTTTTCACATGCCCACAGAACATAGTAACTCTGCAGCCTTCAAAACTTTGGAGACCGTTGCTTTCTTATCTCTCTCTCTTCTATCCTCTCCCTTCTTGGATTTCTGCCTTTTCTCCCTCTCTTTCCCTCTCTCTCTCTCTCTCTCTCTCTCTCTCTCTCTCTCTCTTTCTCTCTCTCTCTTTCTCTGTCAGCCTCAGCTTTTAGAGGCCCACTGCTTTGCCTAACCTCTTAAGCACTTAGTTTCAACACAGTAGTTGTAAAAGCCTTCATCTGTGTTGATGCCCCCCCCCTCCCCCTCTCCCCCGGGGGCAGTGAGGAGACTCCGTGGGTGGCATGGGCCGACCTCGAGGAGCTGCACATCAGCCAGGCTCACATAAACAAGCCGTAAAAATACATACACACACACACACACACACACACACACAGGCCCATGTTGGTCTTCCTGTATACGAGCACAGCCATGAGGCCCAGATAAAAGGCCTCCCTGAGTGCTAATTGCCCCTGCATGCGGTGGTCTTCTCCGGCCGTTCATTAAAAGCCACTGATAATGCACAGGAAAGATGACAGAGGGGGAAGGGGGGGGGGGGGGGTGTTGTTATCTTTAATTCATGATGTGTGTTTTCTTTTTCTCCCGAGTGGTGGAACCTGTGTCTGTGACGTTGATGGTCTTTCATAGGGGTCAAGCCCCGTAGTTGCAGTTTTCTTTGGGAGAGAAAAAAAAAGGTCTTATTGAAGTTCTCGTAAATTACTTTTAGCAGCATAACTCTGCCAGGGCATTCATCATAATTCTACATGTTTTTCCTAGTGTGTGTGTGTGTGTGTGTGTGTGTGTGTTGACCTCTGTAGCTAAGGCAGGATCAGAGAAAAGCCAACCTGAGGAGTGAGTGAGGCTGGAAAGGGGAGCTCTGTGCCAGCTGATTGTTAACTCAGTGAGTCATGTTTGAGGAAAAAGACAGATGAAATGTTGTGGCGGATGCCAGGGGGAACCTTTGGTTGATATCCGCCGAGGCCAGTCATATCAACAGGTCTTATGAGTCAGAGGGCCTCTACCTACGCCGGCGTCGCTCCATTTCTTTTCCTAAAATGGTGCTTGGTTTCCACAGTGAGAAAGAGTAAAAAAGAACAAAGATGAGGGGAAAACATGGAGCACTGGGGGGGGGGCAGACAGCACAGTGGTTTCTCCAGAAGTTGGACTTTTCTTGGGGAGTTGTTCGTTCTTTTTTTTGGAACGGCAAAGCATGCTGGGATCTCACAGGGCAGGCCAGCCATGTCACGCTCCGTCACGCTTACCGTTAGGCGGACGCCTATCTGTGTGATCCTGTGTGTGTGTTTTCTGTGTGTGTGTGTGTGTGTGTGTGTGTGAGGGAGGCGATGGATGGCTCGTCCGATGGCCTCTTCACTCCCGGCCGGGCGCTGATAGGAGCAGGGGCGGCGCTGTTGTGCTTGGATGAGCCGCGTGCTCTCGCCGCATCGCCGTCTGGCCGTTCCCAGGCGGAGAAGTCAACTTCACTTCCCCGCAATGCGGCCTTCAACAATCTCACCCCATTGATTCATTTTTTGTGTGTTTATGAAAAACCTCAAATGCTCTTTTAATGGCCTCGTTTTCATTAGGGGAATTGATTTGTGGTCAGACAAGAGGGCCGAGATGGACTCGGTCCGACTCCCAAAGGCCACGTCTCCTCCTGACGGTCCTTTATCTCGGAGAGTATAATTATAGGCCCCGCGTATGATGGAGAGGGACGCTGTAGCTCAGTCCTACTCTTCTTCTCTGACTTCAAAGCGTCCTCTCCCCCGTTCTGTGCTTAAATAAACTACTCCGGGCTGCGTTTGAAGTGCCTCCTGTGTTTATAATAGTTGAATCATCACGTTGGGACCGAGCCACTTTCTGATAATATAGGGGGTGGTGGAGTCAAATTCTGCAGGTGGCCTCAACCACCTTAAAAAAAAAAGAAGGACAGTAGTGCACAGTGACCATTAGGAGTATGTTTGCTAGTTCCTGTGTGTGTTTGTGTGTGTGTGTGTGTGAGTGCTGACAGAAGCCCAGAGATAAAAAGCTTGCCCAGACCTCTCAGCAAGCTGTGGATTAGGAAGCATCAGTCACTGTGGCTGCTGTTATGCTCCCTCGTCACCACTGGGCCAAACAGCAGGACTGCACCGCTTGACTGTCTCATGTAAACACACCAACACGCTCCTCCACACAGGCCCGCGCATGGGAATTACTATGGATTTGTGGAATGCAGCAAGTTCTACTTTTGTCTTTCTGGAAAAAGCTGTCTTGGTTTCTAAAGTCTTCTTAGTGGTCCCTTTTTTTTGGAAGTATGTGGTCATTGTTGTAGTGTTCGTTTCAAGCTTGTGTCAGTCAGAAAAAACGAGTTTTGAGTGTTCTACTTCATCAAGAGAACCCACCATTCTCTCTCTCTCACACACACACACACACACACACACACACACACACACACACACACACACACACACATATTCACTCTCACTCACTCAGACACACTGAACGGAGCCATCCTCAGCCTGAAGCCATTAGCCTGAAATTGCTAAATGGCTAAAATGTGCAACCACTTAAGGATTCATCTTTAAGAAAAGTAATCTTCAATCTACTGTGGGAAGGGAGACGAGAGAGAGTGGGGGTGAGAATATTTCTATAGATCTCTGGTGGAGGGAGTGAAAGGAACGTGTCTTTAAACACTCGGTCATTGTACCGTTTCCCACGCACATCATGCTCTCATCATGTCCCGGAGCTTTCTTATTTATTATTCTAGGCACCGGCTCTTCAGGGAGAAGAGGAGAGGATAGGAGAGGAGAGGAGAGGAGAGCTAGTTAGAGGCCTGAGGTCCGTAGGTCCAGAGTGAGCGAGCATGTGCATGCCGACGTAACGTCATGCCTCATGTCCATAGGGGCTGGCGTTGTGGGCCCTTTTAATGTTTGCCTTTCCCCCTGGGTTCCGCAGAACAACCCTCGCCAGGAATCCTGGCATCTAGGCTTGAGAGGGTTTTGGTGGCGAGGAATTTCCCTCAAGAACAGGCCGCGCTGTGGAGTGACCAGTCGCTCATCCCAAACAGAGCAGACCACACTTCACTCGACATGGGAAAGAGAGAGAGAGAGAGAGAGCAAGGGAAGGAGAGAGATGGAGAGATGGAGGGATAGTGAGAATTGGAAGTTAGATAAAGACACAGAAAAGGTCAGAGAGAGAGAGAGCAAAGAAAAGGACAGAGATGGAGTGGTAGTGAGAATAGAGAGTTACATAAAGAGAGAGAGAGAGAGAGAGAGAGAGAGGAAAGGAGAGAGCTGGAGAGGGAGTGAGAATAGAAAGTTAGATAAGGACACAGAAAAGGTGAGAGAGACACAGAGAGAGAGAGGGGAGGGAGGGAGGGAGGGAGTGGGAGTGGAGGAGAGACACCCAGATTTTGTGTGGGACATAGGGAGTTGAGATGAGGACACATCTGAAGTGAAGGCCCAGAGAATGCTCTCAGCTCGCTCTCTAATGGCCGTCCCCTTTTGATCCCTCTGGACGAGTGGAGCCCTTCTGCTGAGCGCTGATGGCCCTGGCTAACTCTCTAGATTTCCACAGTGGTTAGAGGTCAGGCTCTTCAGAGAGATTCTCCTTAGTCTAATTGAATCCAGGACAACGTCCATTGTCCCTTTCTTCTTCTGGCCCTGGCTGAAGTTTAGAGGCCAGCAAGTAGCCTTTTGTGTGTGTGTGTGTGTGTTTGTTTGTGATTGTCTTTTTTTGTGTGCATACACACATGCCAGCTGGACGCTATGAGTTGACTCTGATCGATGTAATTCCGTCCAGATCTGACCCCCTTCAAACGGTCAAATCTTTTTTCGACACCTGAGCTCTGCTCTGACCGCTCAGCATGTGCCTGTGACACTCCCCGCAAAGGGCCGCGAGGGCTACTCAGCGCCTCTGCAGCTGGTGAGAATTTGTAACGTTCGGGAATTCGCTCCTGGCGGCCTGGTGGTGACCGCACCGCACTCTAGCGCATCAGACCGTCCTTATCAACATCTGGACACAGATAGAGCTCTTCTCATCATGTGCACGGTTCATCCCCACAATGGGCCTGCCAAGAACGTTACGCAACTATCTACCCTTTGCTCTTAGTCTCTCTCTGTCTCACACCCACGTAAACACACACACACACACACACACACACACAGAGAGAGAAATGTTTGTTCGTATTCGTCCTTTCGTATTCCCCCCCAGTGGCAGGTGAAACATGTCCAGGAGTCATCAATTCAGCTCCAGAGAGGAGCGCGTGTGGAAACAGCCGTGATGGGAACGAATGCTCGTCCGGAGCCAGGAGGAGAGAGAAAGCGGGACTCATTTATACGGATGTCGAGTTAGCCGCAGTGAGCTCATCAATCTCCAGGCTCTCTTGTCTCTCTCTCCATCCTTGCGCTGATTGCACGTTTGCAGCCCGGCACAGCTCTTCATTGTGCGAGCGAGATGGCGGCGCTGAGGTCGGTTTGTCTCTCTCTCTCTCTCACTCTCTCTCTCTCTCTCTCTCTCTCTCTCTGTCTCTGTTGATTCTGAGGGAGAGCAATTAAGAAAAGTTTTGGTTGATGATTACAGTACACAAACTGGGAATGTGCACCATGGAGTTAAACGATGTGTAATCTAGAACAGATCCGATATCTTGTGCTCGTGTCCTCTCGTGTAAAGGGGGAGGCTCGGAGTCTGAGTGTGTCTGTTCTCTTCAGCTGGGCCCAAGCAGTGTGTGAGTCGGAGCTTTGTCCTACTCCTTGGCTAATCTCTGGTGGGACTGATTGCAATTAGCCAAGTCTTAGATTTGTACTTGTTGTCATTGTAAGAGCCTTCGTCCATTCCTCTGGTCCAGTTTCAACATTCGCACACAGCTCTCTGGGCTTCTGGTGCAGTTTGTAAGTGGCTCTCGCTGAAATGAACTCCGTCAGCTTATTCCCAGAGAGCGTGTACACTTTCCCTGCTCAGTGGTCTGCTTTCAGTCAAACGTCGACCCGTGTCCTTCCGGGAACCTCCGGTTCCTGTAGTTGAGTCCCCCATGGTGACCCGTCCAGTCTGCACCAGCTCTGCCAAAGTGGACCCAGAGTGGCTGGTCAGTCCACAGGTTCCTGTTTGGCCCGTGCCTACTTTGGTTTTTTTCGGCCACAGGTGTCGTGGGTCAAGCTAGCCAGGGACTCGTACGCCCCAACCCCCCATGCCCTCCATCCAAGCACCCCTCCTGCGCCGTGTCGAACGACACCTGTCGGGCGCTCTGGTCCGCTCCGGGACACTTCCGAGCTGATGAGCTCATCGGAAAAAAGCGATTAAGCGCCCGGGCAGCGCTGGCGTAATGTTTAGCTTCACTACTTGGCCTCGGAAATTAAGCAAACCTGTCAGGAGTCATCAGGGCTGACGCGAGACGTTTATTTATTTATTTACCCCCTTCCCACCCCTCCACCCGTCCTCCCGCTCTCCATCCAGGGGCAAATCTGGCCTACTTGCCCCTCTGGCCTTGCTGTCCGCTTGCGCCATACGATGAGGCAATTCCTGAAGAGGGATTAGCTCCCCTCTGCCCGCCCTTTACCTCCAGCTTCCTGCCCCATCCCTCTTTCTTCTACCCCCTCCCTCACTCTTCCCTCCTTCCTGCCCCATCTCTCTCTCTTCTACCCCCCCCCCCCTCCCTCACTCCTCCCTCCTTCCCCTGTAGTCCTTCCATTAGAGAGGTCTGGGTTCAGCTCCTGCCCTCCTGATTGGGGTATATCTTCTCTCTCGTCTCTTTCTCTTTCTCACTTCCTCTCTCTCTCTCTCTTTCTTTCTCTGCTCTGTCTATACTCTGCAGCCCATGGTTGGTGCAGCAGAGTTCTCGTGAGCCTTATGTCAGCGACACATTAAAACAACACCAGGACTGTGCACAGTGTTTTTTTCTTTCTGCCTCCTATTAATCTTGCACCACAAATGGGAGCCCCTTTGACATTAATAGGCCCACTGTGGTATGGGGTGAGCTAACTGTGTGTGTGTGCGTGTGTGTGCTTGTGTGTGTGTGTGCTTGTGTGTTTAAACCTTAAAAAGGTCCAGTAGTTCCCTCTTTTGTTTGCCGAAGAATTACATGGGAAGTTAGAAAAACATGTGTGTTATCGTTGTCATCGCGTGGCGGTAATTCCCTTTACCACCCTGTCAAGTGCCAAAGAATAACACTAAACACTTTACTCACATCTCTATGCTAATGCAAACACTGGCTGTTGTATGTCAGAGCAAGATGTCGGCTGTTGAACAGAGAACTGGCCTTGCAGCCATAAACCTGGAACTGTATCAGATTTAGACAAGGAGAAGCAAAGACATGACGTCATCCCAAACTTGGATTTTGCTAAATAAATGCGGTTCAGTTCAGTCATACCTTTCCAAGGCAATCTGACGGTGAGACCGATTTAGCCAAGATTGTAGTTACCTGAAACTCTGACCGCATATTTACATACACATATTAGCACACAGATGTTATGTGTACTGACATAATTGATCATGTGCCACACGGTGCTTTTCCACGTCCCATTCCATGTACCATTTTCCAAGTAGTTAAGGTCTGTAAAGTTATGTATTTATGCATTTGTGAGGATTTTGGGAGGCAATTTTGGGATTGTGTGTGTGTGTGTGTGTGTGTGTGTGTGTGTGTGTGTGTGTGTGTGGGTGTATGTGTGTGTGTCTCCCTGGCCTTTCTGGTGTGCAGTTCGTCCATGAGGCATCCTCAATAACGTAAACCAATCGACCAACTGAACATATCCGCCATGGCCCCTGCGGGCCTGAAACCGAAGATATGGGAGTAAGCCGGCACCCCCCCCACCCCCCATCTCCCCCTCCCCATCCCACGGAACTCATCAGAGAGGTCCCGCTCTCTTATCGTTAGACTGAGGCATTCCACTGCACGCCAGACCATTTGCACTAATCCCAAAGGCATGGTAGTCATTATTGATAGAGTCTTAATGCATTACCTCAGGCTCTTATTGTTGGTAAAGATTATTATTTAAGAATCAACTAAACCCCCCAAAAAGTCTCGGGTTTCATAGAGATTTATCAAAAGAAAATGTTATTTTTGGCCTAGTGTGACACACTTTGAACACAATTGAAACAAACTGTGCTCGGAGCTGGAGGAGGAGGAGGAGGAGGAGGAGGAGGAGGAGGAGTGGAGGGCTTGGTACCCACCCCGCCCCCCAAGTCGTGCCCGCAGGCGCCCATCATTGCATGGCACACACACACCCGTGCCCGCTAAAGGGCAAACATGAAAGCCAATCAGAAGCGAGAGCTCCCCGTGACATTTCTGCTGATTCGGCTAATTAGAGCTGTTTGAGGGCTGTAATTGGCCGTCGCGTGCAGACCCTTCTCGGCACTCAGGAGTGGCTGCCATGTTTTGCCAGGTTGTTATGATGGCAGTGAACTGTAGAAAATATGAGTGACCCCATTTTCTCTGGATCCCCTTACAACTCAATAACATATGGGTTGTGTGTGTGTGTGTGTGTGTGTGTTTGTGTGGGCAACTGTGGTACGTCCAGACTGTGAGGAGATTGATTGGCCACTGCTGTATCACCACATGTTCCTTGGTCGTGCTCACTGAATCCCACATACTTGCTTCATTTGGGCCTTTGCAATGCTGTAATTTTTTACGTCTCCATGGATCAGTTTGAGAAAACCACCGAGCACTACTGACTGGAGGGCCTAGCCGAGTCACAACAGCGCTGCTATGAGAAGTGTGACCTCCCGCAATAACCAAAAAATCTGAAAAGAATAAGGGCTGAAAATCTGTGGAAAATTGGGAATAATTAAGAAATTACATGCATTAAAATGTGGGCCCTCACATGAAAGGTCTTACAGAAAAGGCTGATTTTTCCTCGTCATGCATTTGGCATTTTTTAATGATTACAAAGGATTGTTTTTTCTTCTTAAACAAATATGATAATTAATTCAAAATGTGACCAGTGATTGGTTGGTCTCCTGCTGTTCACTGGCCTTCATATTCCTCTTAAACATGTGGGTCCAGATTCACTGTTGGAGGTGGGGGGTAGAGAGAGAGACGTGTGTGTGTGTGTGTGTGTGTGTGTGTGTGTGTGTGTGTGTGTGTGTGTGTGTGATCAGACAGAGAGAGAAAGAGAGATGATGTGCTTGTGTTTTGTGTGAGAGAGAGGGTAGTGGGAGAGAAACTGCACACAGTGTATGTTCCTAAATGCATTCCCTTTTTACAGCTGACGTTTACAGCAGAAATTTACAATGGGCTCCTGATTTTAAGGGTACTCAATTCCTTGCGGTCTCCCTAGACTCCTTTGTAGTTAACGATGCATTATTTGGACTACAATGAACTTGAAAGACCAAAGGACTCCCGTGCTCTGTGCCTGATTTACACAGCGTCCTTGTAAACATGTGTGGTAGTCTTCTGGTGTAATAGAGGGGCTATTTTGGCCCCACTGTGTCCTCGTGCCCCCATTAGAATAATTGAGGTGACGTGTCCAGCCATGGAGCAGTGTGTTTTGGCCGGGGGCCCGCGCTGGCTGCCGGGGTGCCCTGCCCACACGCGCTCGTAAATCCACCGGCCCAACGGGGGCCACGCCAAACGCAACAATGCATGGCCGTAAGGAAAGGCTCCAGTGAACCCCAAATAAGCCATCGCAATGGGCTCTGAGATTGTCCTAACATGTGTGTGTGTGTGTGTGTACTGTATTTGCAGGTGCTGTGCTGCTGGTCAGCGTGCAGGGCGTAGCAGTGAATGTGGACCCGGTGTTCTGCACATGGCTTCTGTACCAGCCTCCGAGAGGGAGCGGCAGGCAGCAGCAGCAGCAGCAGCAGCAGCAACAGGTACGCCACTGCACAGTCACTTGAGGTTCTAAAACTGTGTGTGTGTGTGTGTTTGTGTGTATGTGTGTGTGTTGTATGTGTGTGTGTGTTGTATGTGTTGTATGTGATGCTGACACAAACGTTTTTGAAATCCACAAACATACAATCCACAAGCCCCTTCTCCCTCAAAACATGCGTGATGTACATGTACTGAAAACTGTGACTGGTACAGTGTGTACATACACGGTCAGACAGCACAAAGCATAAATGAATGCCATGCTGTGCATTTTGTCATGCTGATTAGTTAACTAAGTGGAGCATTTACCTTGGCCTTTTACCTTGCTCTGAGTCAATATTGAGCTATATTTCACTGCACATCATCGGAGCTGTCAGAACCTCTTACATGTGTGTTTGTTTGGCTGGCGAGGTCTCCTCGTAACTTCACCTCAAACCAGACCCCCTCTCCTCATAGCTGGAGGCAGGGCTCCATTTTTCCATTGCGTCTCCGTGTAGTGTAGCGCAGAGCTGAAGGCCGAGAGGCTGCTGCAATTACTGCAGTCTGAGCAGGTCAGTGGCTCTCGGGGAAGGACACACACACACACACACACACACACACACACACACACACACACACACACACACACACACACACATTCACACACACATTCACTTTCTCTCTCTCTCTGTTCATCTGTCTTTTTCTCCATCTTTTTGTCACTGTATATTTCTGCCTGTCTCTTTCTGTCTGTCTATCTCTCTATCACTCTCTCTCTCTCGCTATGTTTCGTTCCCTCTCCCCCACTCACTCTGGTGCGTCCACACCTACCCCCACACACCCCCAACCCCTCCATCCCTCCCTCAGCCAAGGCCTCTGTCTGTCAGATAAGCCCCTCAGCTGAAGGACGTTAAGCAGGCCGAGGGTCAGTGGAGGCCGTCCAGTTTGAAGGACAGAAGTGGAGAAAACGGCGCACATTTAAACCGACCTAGGGTCAGCGGATCCCTATGGGAACGGTCCTGTTGGACCTGCGTGTTCACCTCGAGCTGGACAGAAAAGCTGCGGCTTGAGTTCAGCCACTCTCTTCCCACACTGAGCACATTACAGAGTGTCGAATAGCCTGACGCTAAACAGGCAACGCTCTTTTGTAGGTAGACTTCATTGTTCATTTTCCTTTCATTTGCGAAGACCAAGACCATTCATAAGATCGTATCATCTCAACTCGTGTACGTTTTTACACAACGCCGCTGTTGACCTGCTCTGGTCTGAAGTGTTAATGTTTTGTTTTTTTCTTTCTCCAGGATATTCAGGGTGACATATTTAGTCATGTCATTTCATGCTGGTGTTCAAGCAGAGATTTTTCCTTTCCCTTAATAAGAAGGAAAAACATGAGCTCTTTTTAGAACTCGGGCTATTTTTGAACATGTGCAAACTTCTGAGTGAAATTAATCTTTTTAGCTAATCTTCCAAGTATTTGTCAGCGTTGAAGTTGGAGGGACTGGGGGATGTTTAGCAATTAGCTTTTACAGTATTTCATTACTGTGTGGCGTAGCTTCTTTTTCCACTCTGTGTGTTTTGTATGTTTTGTGTGTTTTGTGTGTGTTTTGTGTTTGTGTGTGTGTGTGTGTGTGTGTGTGTTTTTTTTCTGTGTGTGGTTGTCTGTTTGTACTGTATGTGAGTGCATATTCTCTAGTAGGCGTTTGGCCTTTGCTCCATGCAGCTGTAGTGTTCTTGGAGGAGATGCCAAGGCTCTTTTCCACGCGTGCGTGTGTGTGTGCGTGTGTGTGTGTGTGTGTGTGTGTGTGTGTGTGTGTGTGTGTGTGTGTGTGTGTGTGTGTGAGTGTGTGAGTGTGTGAGTGTGTGAGTGTGTGAGTGTGTGAGTGTGTGTGCGTGTGCGCGTGTGTGTGCGTGTGTGTGCGTGTGTGTGTGTGTGTGTGTAAGGCCACCCATCAGTGCTGGCCCCTGGCCCCCGTGTTGCTCTTGGAAGCGTATTCTCCTCCCTGCTCTCCCTTCATTCCACATAATACTGCTCATGGAAGTGGCTAAAAGAGTAGCCCAGTCAGTCAGCCAATCAGATCTCCAGCAGGCCAAGCCAGTCAGCCAATCCGCTTGCCTCTCTCTGACCAACAGTCCTAGCCTCCACCTCATCACTCAGGCAGGACTGATGTCATGACCTCAGAGGTCTACTTCAGCAAGCAAGCTCAACTTAAGACACACAAGCCCATTTCCCTCAATAGAAGCACAGTCCATTTCATAAATACATGGACATAACCGCCTAAACCGAGGCGACACAAACACAAACCTAAGGGCAAAGTCAAGACTGTGTACTGACTCACTTCAGTCTCCATATACACACAACACTTAGTAACATGAACAAGTGCCATAGTTGCACTACACAACATGAAACCTAAATGGAAACCCCCTCGAAGTAGAGCGTCATCTCTTTAACCTCAGAGTCATTGTTTCATTGTCATTACACACCCCTGTTTTGGTGCACTGCACGCAGAGAATGACGTGTGTGTGTGTGAACTGACTTTTTTATTTGGATGTCAATGCAGACGCAGGGTGTGCCTCCTGTGGTGATGGCGGGGTCCAAGCGGCGGGAGGACGAGGTGTCGATGGGGAGTGCACCTTACGCCAAGCCACCCTCCAACCAGGCCTCGGACTACGCCAGCAGCCCCGTCAAAACCAAGACCGTCACAGGTACTCTCCCTCACACACTCTGCTCCCATACTTGAGCATCAACATGGCAGTAATACATGGCAGTAATACATTGCAGTAATACATGGCAGTCCTTCCATGGAGTGTCATTGGTTTCTGGTGTCATTGTCTCTGTCTTTCAACACGACTCATTCAATTTCTTTCACAGTTATAATGATCATACAAAATAGTATTAACTAAATATGTGTACAAAATGTGGGCTCACTTTGCGCACAGGAAATTAAGAAACGTTTTCTTTATGAAGAAAGTTTATTGAAGCGTTTGGAACTGGTCTGGTTTCAGTATGAGTTAATGGCTGACTGACACTGTAGTTAATGTTAAGTAATAAGCCTTGGATTTAAAGGTTCAAAATCACCACTGATTAGATAGGGATCAAGTGTCTTTACTACCTTTAAAGGACCCTCAAGATGATCTGATAGAGTTCAGAGTTCAGACTCTGCTGCTCTGATCTGTCCAACATATTGATGGAGATCTAGAGGGTGTAGGCGAGAGGGAGAGATTTGAGTTTAAAGGTCAGAGTTGGTGAACTTGTGTCCTCGTTGGCTGCAGTGCATTGGAAGGGGCTCTGGTGCAGCTGGTGGTGGTGTGGGGATGCAGTTTCTGTGTGCTGGTCTGATGGGTGTTTTCCTTGGGTGGGGATGAGGGTGAACGTGAGGGCACGCTAATGTGCCAGGTTTCCAGCCCTCCGCTTCCCACAGCCCTATGCTGGAGCCTTATGATGTTGCTGTGAGTCGGAACACATAGTGTGCCCAACCACACTCACTAACATACACATACATACATACATACATACATACATACATACATACATACATACTGTCATACAATGTTCTCATTCTGTTGAGTTCTGGACGCTCTCTGTTTACAAACACACTTACTCTTACTCCTTTTTGTCCAAAAACATCCACCTTTTTTAAATTCTGGTCACGTGTGTCTGTGTGTTTGTGTGTGAGTGAGGGGATGGAATGAGAGGATGGACATTACACAGAGCCGCCGGTCACTAGTTTCAGATTCACTGAGGACTTTGTGCTACCTAGGAGGAATAGATGTGTAATACTCCCGGCTTTTAAGACCTGCCCATGACATAACACAGGGACGGCCACTCAGCAAAGAGCCCAGATACATTAACTAGCTCGCTCTAATGTTTCAAATTGCTTCTCTAACTGGAAGCTCAAACAAGAAACAGACTGGGAGCCAGAGGGGTTTTGTTGTAGACAATGGTCTCTCCAAAAAAGCTATTTACACATTTTGTTTTCTTTTCTGTCTGATGATAAATGGCAGCAACAAGTAGTCAGGGGAAAGTAAGCAATTGTTTCTGGGATGTCCTCAAACATCAGTGTGAAGTTGGGAAGTCTGAAGGAGTCTCATTGTGTGTGTGTGTGTGTGTGTGTGTGTGTGTGTCTTGTTGAAGCACTCAAATGTGTTCTGCTCAGCTCCCTGTTTTGATGAAGCACTGTTATCGAGCTCTAAACGATCCATTAACGACCTCTCCACTCAGATGGTAAACGCAGCGAGTCAAAAAAGAAACAGTCAAAAGGTTAGCCCCTTGTTTCACTTCCCAGCGCTCTCATCATCCCTCCCTCCTCTTCTCCATCTTTGTTTGTTACGCCATTTGGGCTAATGGCTTTTCCATCCCACGGCAGCAATTGTTGTTGCTCTTTTCTCTCTCTCTCTCTCTCTCTCTCTCTCTCTCTCTCTCTCTCTCTCTCTCTCTCTCTCACTCGCCGTTTCTCTCGAGCGTATTTAGATCTTCTCTCGTTAGCGGGCTGTCAGTAAACAGGTCGGCTTGCCTTGGCTCCCAGTGCACACGGGGGCCGGGGGCCAAACAGGCTGCAGTGTGTCAGCGACACTCGCAAAAGATGCTAGGCCTTTGGACGCCCGTCTGCATGCGAGTGGACGGAAAATAAACCAGTTTTATTTTTTTTGCAACACTTGTCCTCGAAAACATTTAACATAATGCCCACGCACCCCAAAACATTTACTGTAAGTGGAGGGAAAAAGAACACTTCATACCAATTACTGTTACCCAGCCAGCCTCGAAGTTTGTTTTACATAAATACTTATTAAGAGCAAGCAGTGGATTTCACAAGGCTGCATTAGGTAGATTGTTTGGCAAACAAACCTCCTTTGTGTCTTAGCAATGCCTATCTTTTCCAAGGGGGAAGAGGTCAGTTCCCAGCAACAATTTTTTTTTTCACAACACACAGTCCAGTAGAAATGTCTCCAGAAGAACAAGCCTCTTTATCAGAAATCAAGCCTCATTAAAACCAAGCATCCCAAGACGCCTTCTCATCGCGATGGAGGGTAAGTGTGAAATTGAATAGTTAAGCGCCAGCGTAATGTTTCTTTTTCTTGTCTCTCTGCTTCCCCTGTGCACCCCTTCACATTGATTAGTTCTACATGGGAAACACTCAGTGGGCCTGTAGATCTCTCTTTTGTGTCCAGCAGGGTCCTCTTGGCCAGGCTCTGGATCTGGGCTTGGTTCTGGTTCGGAAGGTCACCAAGGTGTGTGTGTGTGTGTGTGTGAGAATGCCTCATCCACCTCGCCGTACGGAAACACACGGAAACCGCCTCAGAAAAGGAGTCCGTGTCGCGGCGGCACAGATGTAAAAGTTACAAATTGTTTCCTAGTGCAATCAAAAAAACGAAAAAAATCAGTGAGGCTAAACGCATTTCAGGGGCCTTGTGTTTCTCATTAGGTGAAACAATGAGCCTCCCGCAGTCGGGAGAAAATCAAATTGGATGGCCACTCCGCAGACCCTGGAGCGCCTGCCCGCCCGCCCGCTCGCTCTTTTAAAACCGACAGATCTGCTTCCCCACTCGTTCGGGGAAGGCCACCCTATGCCTGTGATCGATGGGGTATTCAGTTTCTCTGTGACGGACTTCACGGTGCTTAAGCTGATGGTAATGAATATAGTATGAGAGCTCTACCTTTTTCCCATGGTGCTTGAGGGTGGATCAGAAGGATTTTCTCTCCCTCCCCTCCCCTCCTCTCCTCTCTTCCCTCACCCATTTTGTTTCTCCTGTGTGTCCTGATGAGCCTTTAACAGCACTGATGAAAATGTTGACAAATTTGCCAATCAAGCTAACTCTCATAGTAGCCCTATAGTGTCTCTCTGATATGCTGGGCAGCACTCGCTGAAGTGAAAATAAATACAAAGACAGATATGACTCTGCAATATCATGGCCTGTGCATGCCCTCGCGAGGCTTAAAGGTTAAGACCCTTGTGCATGATATGTGCTCAGTGTAGTGTCGTGTGTTTGAGTTTGTGTGTGCGGTTGTTTCTCCTTCCCGTGTGACGGAAGAATAAAACACATGATCCAGCCATGGGAATCGATGATCTGCAGGAGGATTTCATGGGATGACTAGGCTTTTGAAGATCCGTTGCAAAGGAAGGTTGCTCTTAAGCCTTATTTCAGCCATGTTTGATGGAGGGAGTATGCTAATTGCCAGCTAATACACACGTCAGTAAAGGCCCTAACTGGCCCACTCCGGTTTCCCTCTGGACAGACTTCACAGTGATTTTTGCTAAATTGTAATTTGGCATTACAGTCAGTAGCCTAGTCTGTTTGTTTTAATGTAGCTCCAAGTAAATGTCTGTGCATTTGACGGGCTTTGCCTTTTAGCAGGGGGGGTTATCTGTGGTAGGGCTTCTCCTGGGGAGAGGGGGGCTACATGCCATTTTTGCCTCTTCCCAGCACGCCTACTTCTTTGTTTATGTAAACACCGCTGAGACCCTGTCCACTCTGTTTCCCAGTTTGAGTCAACACATATGCGTTCCCCGGACTCGCTGAGGTGACACGTGGGAACCAGCACCGAGAGGCAAGCGGCCAACAGCGGGGCTCGTCACAGGGGTTAACCTTCCGAGGGCCGTGTTTGGACGCTTATGAAAGCGGCCCCCTCACACTGCCTGTCCGTACAGCCTCACCGCGCTGCGCGGAACCCACGCATGACACGTTGCGTGTAACACCAGTGCGTGTTGTGATGTGAGCGTCAGGCCCGTGATTGGCAGGTGGAAATGGAGGGAAGAAACGGGCCGCGCTGTGATGTCATGTCGCTGTGGTCTCTAGGTCCCGGCTCTGAGCAGGCCCTATCTCGTGCTTTCCCAGGGTATCGCTTTCACTGGCGCGCTGGCCCTCAACAGATAAGTCATAATACTCGCGAGGACTTAAAAAGCTCCCTCTCAAAATATTAATGATAAGGATAATGTCATGTTTGGCGTTTTCAGCCGGTACTCTGGGGAAATGACTGAACCGTTTGCGCCACTCTCCACCAAAGGCAGACTTTTTAATATGTCCACGGTTCAAAAGACCACTCGAAAACGCGCAGGCTGGATTTCTCCGTCCATTTCTGCTTCCAATTGGATATTTTGAATGCATGCCTGGCACTTTTATTGTACAATGAGAGTTAAGTGTTGCCTTTTTTCCCTTCTGCACAAATAGCCTGGCTACTCTTCCTCTCTAATCATTAAGGACTTTATATTCAGCCCTCTGAAGTGCCTGCAAGTATGTAGGCAAATGCACTCAGACACCGCCGCCATATGCCAGGTGATATCATCCGAGTCTGTGGTCTGTCATGGTAACATCATTGATTGTTTTGGCTTGGGTTGAGGGGCCGGGCGGTGGTGTTGGGGGGCTTACCATTCACTTGTTGCGCCTATACTGTTTCAATTGTTTTACCACGCATGGAGCACTTGGGGCACAAGTTGGTGCTATGAATAAAGCTAACAGATGCTAGTGTAAGACAGCATGGACAGCCACACATTTTAAATGCAGTGTGTTAGCCAAATCAGAAGGTCGCTAAATATCTTGATGTGTAGTCTTGGTGCTAAATGTCTTGATGTGTAGTCCACATATTTTTTACCAAATTTCAAATATGTTTCTTGATTTATGAATGCCTGGATCTCAGAATGAGGATAGGCAAACGCTAAGCATATTATGCACACTTACACTGGTGAACTTCAGTGAGTCTTTGTCTAGTCAGATTCACATTATTGTGTATCAGGATGAATAAAATGCATTCTGAGTTTAATATGCACCCTTCAAATTCAGTGAGTCTTTGTTCAGTAGGCTTGGCCCAGCTGTAATGCAGCATCCTAACCAGCAGGGTGCTTCACTTCCTGTTTAGGCCTTGATAAGTGATCAGACTTGAGTACTAAATGGAGCTCTGTGGGCGTAGGTGTGCCGTGATGTCAAATCCATTAGTGTCAGATTGCTCAGCTTTTGATTGCTCTTTTGTTGCTTTACAAGACATTTTAGGGTGAAACATTTTGAAAACAAGTTCTTTTGTTGGTATTTTTATTTATTTATATTTTGAATAACTTTTTTTTTCAGCACTCAGACCACAAATTGGAGCAAATAAATCCTAGCCCAAAAGTATTTTTCTTTATTGTCCCAGCGAAAGTGATGCTGGCAGCGGACCTGTCGGGGGGAGTGAGGAGCCTCTGGATCCTCTCATTGTTCGGGCAGCCGTCAGTGGGATGACCTCACTGGCTCGCTCTCCCTCGCGCACAATCCTAAAATTAGCCATTGGCGCGGAGAAAAAAGCGCTCGCAATTTCAGCGCAGAAACGTGCACTCTGATCCGGCCCATCGGGTGGGCGGGGCGAAGTCGACGTCGCGTTAGCCTCCCCCTGCTCCAAGGCGCTGTTTATCGCTCCGATGATGGGATTACGGCTAATGCGCTTGTTTACCGCGAACCAGATACTCAGTACTCAGTGACGGTGTCGGAGCCCTGCTTCGGAGGGGCCGCAGTCGCCTTGACCCTCCCTCCGCTCCTCAGTGGGTCAAAACATCGCAGCCCACCTCATGACCCTCATCTCCTCAGCCGGGGATGAAGAAATCGTAGGAGGAGTCTGAAAAGCTGAAGGGGGAGAGAGAGGGAGCAGTGAACGAGGGAAGGAAAAGAAAGGGGAAAGGAGGGGGGAAAAACTCCATCTCCAGGGACTCTCACAGAAACCCTCTCACTCCTCGCTAGTAGCTTGATGGAACTCAGACAGTTTTTATTGGCTGCTGTCAGTGTGCACGATGGATAATGTTTTCACGGCACGAGTTATTTGTGTAGTTTAATTTTTCTTGCAATGTCAATAATTTATCAAGGTAATGAAGGCTGGTCCGGAGATAGAAAACAATAAACGAGCGCACGTATGCGGAGGTAGCCGGCCGCCCCACGGGAGACGGGCCTGTGGTTAGGGGGCTTACAGTAAAGATTAGGCTGTTTTTACTCTTTCCAGTGGCTTGATGAGCCCAAGTCAAGTCAGTGAAATGCTATCCAGAGCCAGGGCTCGCTCTGTGGATTGAAAGTATTACTTTACCCCTCTTATGGTTTATTGAGGCTTGGTAAGCTTCGACTGAACAGGCTTTTTATAGGCTTGAGGTTGGAGTGGCGGACTGAGGCTTATGAAAGGCTGCAGATATGGTTTGCATTTCACTACCTGATTGTTTATGTGTATTTAGGAGTGGCTGACTTACGAGTTAATGTGCAACAGCGAGTGGCATGGTGGAAACGTGCGCTTTCTGTCTTCGGAGGCCAAAACCGCGTCTGGTCAGGGCCCCAAACCAGCGAAGAGATTAGAAATCGTATCCCTCGGAAACAGCGTCTGTGCCATTTTAGGCCTGGCCACAGATGCTTCGGTCCGTAAGTGGCTGAGAGCGTCTGATGTGTCTGCTCCTCACCAAGATAGTGTCTGAATGCTCGTCACAGAGTGGGTGTGCACAGGAAGGGAGCAACAATAGAATACATCAAAACATGCACTCATTCTTATCCGCACATTTTTACTGTGTATAATTGAGGCAGTTTGGATTTAATGAGTTGTGCAACAGCACAACAGCAGCAGCACTCACACCCAGTCAGGGGATTGGACATATTAGGGTAAGACATAGTCACCAACGTTTTGGAAATTTACTTTTAGAAAAAGTAAGATACAGTTTACGCCAGGCGTCATGTTCGACCCTTTTAGCTTCTATTCTGTGGTTATGATGACGAGGATAATAAGGCCCAAAGAGCTCAACACATGACACAAGTGTTTTGCATGATGGGAAAATGCCTCTTCGCGTCCAACTGCCTCTGAATTTTGGCCACTCCTGTCCCTCTGTGAGCCGATGCCATGAGCCGATAACAAATGGGGAGGGGGGGGGGGTGGATAAATATTCAAACAAACACCGACCTGCATCCAAAACAAATAGCCATGTCAGTTGCTACAACTATGGCTGTTGCCCCCTTTGCGCAGCTGCAACCGAGTACACAACACTTCATTTTATTGTAAACCACTTGTATCAGAGAACATTCCAGAAGGGACACGGGGAAAAAGGGGGCTGGCGGGTGAGGAGAGCCGACGCACATGCTGAATTAGAAGTGTTTTTTTTTTTCACCGCTGGCTCACACAAGCACCCCCTCAAAAAACGCGGACGCCAGAAATGAATCAACGGCACGCCGGCTAACGCTTAGCGCCCCGCCGGTGTTCCCGTTTTAACAGGATTCACGGGACGTCGTGAAAGGAACACAACACGGACGCGGACCTTTGATGTCCAGTCGCCCGTGCAGCTCCCCCCGCTTGTTTCTCTGTTGAAGCTGTGTGGCTTTATTGGCGCTTTATTGCGGGCTTGTTTTGGTGGTCCCGCAGAGAAAAGCGCCTCAAATTTGTTTCTCGCCCAAAAGACCAGGCCCTTATTAAGACGCCGTTTGTCTCTTCTCGTGCCCGACGCTCTGCGCTGGTGGAGGTCCCTGGCTTGGAACGCCGGCGACACATGGCTTTAAATATGCGGCACTTTGCTGTTTAAATGAGGGTGAATAATCGCCATTAGCGAGGCCGTTTATGCAATTTCTAGTGAGCCGGATGGCTGGAAAGTGACAGCACATATGGTGAGAGAGAGAGAGAGAGAGAGAGAGAGAGAGGTCTGTAGAGCTCATGGAATGAGACATGCAGTGAAACAGGTGGTTGCTCATATGCCCGTGCACTCACCCACCATCCACCTGAACATGGTCTGCCAGTTCTCTCTCTCTCTTCCTCCTTCTCTCTCCTTCTCTCCCTCCCTCCCTCTGTCTCGCTATGCCTCTCTGTTCGCTTTCTCCTCCGCCCGTCTTTCCCTCCCTGTTCCTCTCTTTTCTTTCTTTCTCTCCCCTCTCCATTGTTCCTGTTTTCACTCTTTTTGTTCCCTCCTTTCCCTGCTGCCCCATTAGTGGAGGCCAATTCCATCCAAATTACCCCAGCCATACATCAACACATCCACTTTGATTTACTCTCCACATCCAAATTATGTCACCAATTAATCAGTTCTGACAGAGAGGTAGTGTTTCGTGGTAAGGGAAGCGAGGCTATGGATTTACTTGCCCCACACACACACACCCCACCACACATAAACACACACACACACACACACACACACACACACACACACACACACTCTCTCTCACACATTCACATACACACACCCACACACTCACGCGCACACACACACACACACACTCTCACACACTCACATACACACACTCACACACATATAAACACACACACTCACACTCACACACATATAAACACACACACACACACACACACACACACACACACACACATGCTCTTACATGTATACACATGCCCCCTCCAGCAGGCCCTTCTTGGCCGTGGCCTCGTGGGTCTGGTCTTCATCTCTCTGTCCCTGCGTGACTCTGGCAGGAGGACGGCTGGTGGGCGTTTGGGTCTCGGGGGCGCACATGCACGACCTCTCCCTACCTCGTTCTTTTGATTCTTATGTCTCTGTCCCTTTACGTCTCTCTCTCTCTCTCTCTCTCTCTCTCTCTCTCTCTCTCTCTCTCACTTCTCCTCTCCCTTTCTCTCTCCTCAGCTCTCCTCTCTCTCCTCCCGTCTATTAAGGATTTGCGGCATTGAGCCCCAAAGACAGCCCTTCAGCGTCGATCGCTACTGTCACCTGGCGCCGCGCCGTCCTCCCCTGTGAGGCGGTGAGAGGGTGGTGGCGTGGGTCGTGTGAGGGACAGTGGCGGTGCCGGTGCCCGTGGCCGGGTGGGGGACAGGTCACCAGAGCTGCTTGGCTGTCCCCTGCATGGCCACGTCAGGCACTGATGACAGGGCGTGAGCGTCGATGATTTCATGCAGGGGGCTTTTTTTCAGTGGTGTGTGTGTGGGAGGGTGTGCATGAGCCTATGGTGGAGAAGCAGCCTTTGGTTTTTGGGTTTTGGTGATGTGTTTTGGTAGATGATGTCAGAGGGTGGTGTTGCCATGCAGAGTGATTACCACCCTGGGAGTGCTACTCCTTTCTTCCACACACACACTTAAACACACACACACACACACACACTTAAACACACACACACACACACACACACAACACACACACACACACACGCACATTCACACATTCACCTAAAGAGACACACTGTCTCACATACACATACACAAACACATACACACATATACACTCACCTAAACACACGCACATACAGTACACGCACACCCAATTACACACACACACACACACACACACACATACACACACACACATACACACACACACCGCAGGGTGTCTCGTCTGTGGATAGGCCTCTCCGCTGTCTAGACAGTAGCACCACATGAGAAGTTGGAGAAGCCTCAAGGGTGCAGTCACATGTGTGTGAGATGGTAACTATGCGTAATGCACTTTTCAAAAGATGTTTTTGTACAGTGTATACATCAGTGGTCAATGCTGTATGCATCTACTTTTATGTGTGTGTGTGTGCGTGTGCGTGTGTGTGTGCTCGCGTGTGTGTTTGTGTGTGTATTTGTGTGTGTTGGTGTGCATGCGTGTGTGCGTGCGTTCTGTATGTTGTGTTGTTCACCTAGTGTCTTCACGTGCTCGTGTGTGTGTGTGTGTATGTGTGTGAGAGAGAGAGTGCAGAGCTTGCTATGGGGCTCAGCTGTGGAGGCTCGACTCCTGTGAGAATCTCCCTACTGTTCCATGAGCTGCTCTCTCTCTCTCTCTCCGCTGTGTCCTCTCCTGTAAGCACTTGGCTGGAGATGTCCATGCTGACTCACACACACTCTCTCTCTCACACACACACACACACACACACACACACACACACACACACGCACCTGTGTGCAACAGAACACCCCCCTCACACACACACACCTTGTTTGCTGCTAAGATGACCGTATCCAAGCTTGTTGCTACGGAAACAGACCAATTGCCGTGACAACCGCCATAGCTGTTTTTTTATTTAAAGTGATGCTGATGTATATGTGTCCGTGTGCTATGGGGTGGCGTGGGGTTGGATGGAGTGTTTGGTGGGCGTGTGAACGTGTGTGTGTGTGTGTGTGTGTGAGAGGAGAACTATTTCAGGGCCGTATGGGTGACATCACTCTGGGTTTCATGACAATGTGGGTCTCTAGCTGCTGCACAGGCAGACCTTTAAATCATGGGATATGTCTTAATGTCTCTGCTGAGACCAGGCAGCAGCAAGCTCACCTCGGACCCAGGCCTGGCCCTGATTGCTTTACCATGCCTGCTCTCCCCCTGTCTGTCTCTCTCTCTCTCTCTGTCTCTGTGTGTGTGTGTGTGTTGTAGTGTGTGTGTAGCCCATGTAGTGGTGGCTGGAGTGCAGGGTTGCTGGGGTATATATTTATATTGTGTTATTGTGGGTGAGGCCCAGGAAGATGAGCACCTAGTTTGTTAGTCTGGCAGTAGTGCAATGGGGTGAGAGGTGGAGAGGGGAGAGATTAGAGAGGTTGTGTCAGGGAAAGAGAGAGATCTTGATACAACTGCTCTACACACACACTTTCACTCACTTACTCACTTAAGGACTGATTGAAGTCTCGGAGACATATTCCTCATAGGGTGACACCATTCACATGACCATGGCCGAACACAAGAGCAGGTCTATTATAGAGACAGACCAAGAGGGCCCAGGGAGCTGATCTGAGATCAGTGCTGTAACGTCTCGGCTAAACGGTTACACTTGCATAATGCCCCAGGAGGAAGGCTCTCTGGCGGAAATGTGTCATTTTGACACTTTTACTGTTTAGCAGTGCCAATAAAAGGTGAAAGCATGGAAAAGGTATCAGAAGTGAAGGCCTCCTGTCTTTGAGCGCCGCTTCCATCACTTAAGCAGTCAGACTGAATTAACATCCCCAGCAGTCTCCCAGCGGTGCCCGGTCGCTGAGATGATTCTGAGGTTACATATTTGTGGGCCTCGTCAGTGTCTGTCTTATCAGGGAAAGGTTTGTACAGCTGGTCCGGGCTGCATTTTTGGCCTGTGCCATCATACCTATCGGTGGCCTCCCCCCCTCCACTCTGCAGCCATGTCATCATCACACAGACTTGCCACAGTGGAACCCAAATCAACATACACACCACAGCAAGATCAGAGATCTCAACTTGCTGCTGAACTTATTCAACTTGCTGCAACGTATTTAACATTTGAAGGTTAAGGTGATTATTTAACAGGCTTTCCAATAAAGCTAAATCTGATGTTGTTACTCAGATGTTTGTCGGACAGAAAGCAATGTATTCTGTGCTGTCCTAATCCTTGTGTGTGTGTGTGTGTGTGTGTGTGTGTGTGTGTGTGTGTGTGTGTGTGTGTGTGTGTGTGTGTGTTTTCCAGAGTCCCGGCCCCTGTCCATCCCCATGAAGGTGATGCCGTCGACGGATGCAGAGTCCTGGGCCTCTCCAGAGGAGCGGATGAAGGAGCTCATCGCCTGTGTGTGGGACGCCGTCAAACGCCTCACTCTCCAGGTGCTTCATCTCTTTCTCTCTCTCTCTCTCTCTCTCTGTCTCTCTCTCTCTCTCTCTTTCCATCTCTTCATTCATCCTTCTGTTTCCTCCAAGTCACTCTCCTCCTCCCTCTCAGTGTCTCTCTGTCCATCATTCTCTCTCTCTCTCTTTCTCTCTCTCTCTCCGTCACTCTCTCATCCAATCCCCCATCATGCCTCTGGCCCTTGCGGTCGGCTGTGCTAGCGTCACCCCTGGGTGTATGTCACGGTTGAGTGGCGCTCGTCTGGGACGTGGTGTGGTGTGGTGTGGTGTGGTGTGGTGTGGCCTGTGTGCGGCTGCGGCTTCTTCGTCTGCTAATAAGGCTGCTGGGAACTGACTGGGCCCTTTTGTGTGTGTGTGTGTGTGTGGCTGTCGGCATTGTCACCCAGGAGGCTTGGACAGGCCTGGCCACATCAGAACAGGGGAGGGGTAAGGACTGGGATAAAGACTCGCTGACGTCCCCGACAACGTCCCCCTATACCCCTCCACACACACACACACACACACACACACACACACACACAACAGAGCACACCACCAGAGGAAAAAGCACATATGTGTTCATGTTGGAGTGGTCCTGTCCTCTCTCCTCCCCCTTTCTGTCTCTGTTCCTTTACGTCTCTCTCTTGCTCTCCCTCTCCTCCTTCTCCTTCTCTCTCTCTCTCTCTCTCTCTCTCTGGCTTTTGAAGATTCGGTTTTATTATTTCTTTCTGCTACATGGTTCCGGGACCACACCATGTAGCGGCAATTAGGAGCCCAGGGCCCGATGACATACTGGTGGAAGCCGCCCAAAGTCGACAGCTGGTACTGGAGCACTGGAGATCCCCAAACAAAGCTGCTCCATTTATTTTAGTGCGGTGTAAACAGCATACCTAATGGCTCGCACTTTGCAGGCACATGGGCCCAATTTGGCACAAGGATATTTTTCCATCGCCCTCTCTTCGTCTCTCTCTCTCTCTCTCTCTCTCTCTCTCACTCTCTCTTTTGCTGTGTCTCTTTGACCGACTCTCTCCCTTCATCTCTCTCCCTCTCTCTCTCTCTCTCTCTCCATCTCCATCTCTCTCTCTCTCTCTCTCTCTCTCTCTTTTCCTCGTGTGAGAGGGACAGGAGAATGTATTCCGTGGCTGCTGAGTCCACTTACGCAGAGGCAGGGGGTGCCAAGGGCAGAGAGGGGTCCCTCAGAGTCGTGTAAATTGTTAGAAGAGCCCTTCTCAGGAGCAGCGGCCCAATTGATACTCTATCAGCCGCCAATCACTTGCACATGTGAGGAGGAGGAAAGAGAGAGAGAGGGAGAGACAGAGAAAGAGGGAGGGAGGGAGGGAGACAGAGAGAGAGGCCTATGAAAGTGGAAGAGTGGAAGAGAGAAGACACGCGAGTGTGTAATGTGCGTGATGAAATGGTTGGGTAGAAGAGCACACTTGGCAGGTTTATTCCTGTGAAATCTTTCTTTCCAGTCCCCACCCTTATGCAGGACTACACCTCCACCCTCCATCCCAAAACGTGAGGAAACTGCTCGGTGTCATTCTGACCTCAGCTGGACAGCTCAGTCCCAACCCCCCCCCGACACACGCTCAGGACCAAGTGTTTGTTTAAGGCACCTTCATTTCAGCGGACTTCCTGACCAATCCGGTCACCTTATTAAGTGCTGCGCTAGTCTCTCAGCCTTAGAGCAGCTCTCTGAAGCCGTGTAGGATAGAGACGCAGGCAGGGTTAATGGCAAAACCATACATGCAACGCAAAGAGAAACAGATCCAGTTACGCTCCCAAAACACACACACACGCACACAGACACACACACACGGACACACGGACACACACACACACACACACACACGGACACTCTGCAGGGGAGAGCCGAGGCCTTTGACACCACTAAATGGTAGTTCATGAGTTCAGAAGAGAGCCATAGAGGAGATTATTATGAGAGAGGAGGCGAAGGATTTAATCTCTTTTGCACACACACACAGACACACACACAGACACACACACAGACACACACACAGACACACACACACCAGTCCTGCTGAGCTAACACTGGGCACCCCGTCCAGCAGCATGACACCCTGTGTGCTCCCCCAGCTCCAGTGCTGGGTGTCAGCCTCCATGGCTCTGGCCCCGGCCTGTGTTTTCTCTGACCTCCTGAACTGAACGCTGTGTAGAAACACTGGTGCTGCTGGCGTTATTTATTTTTTTTCACTTTTTTTTTTTTTACATTTGTTTAATTTGATTTTGTTCAATTTTATTTCTTTTTGTTGTGTAATTGCCCCCGAGCCAGATGGCATCATGGTCCTCGCCAGTCGTAGGTGTGGCGGTCGTAGCTGTCATTCCCGCTTAGGCCACGCCACCGCTTGTAATTGTCACCTTGGCCATTGCGGCTTGGACAGGCGCGCATGGGCACTTGCCCTCTGACTTGGAGGGCAGCCACAGTGGTCAGCCTTCGCTTCTCATTTTTTTCACCATCCTCCTGTTTTTTCTTTTTCTTCTCTCTCTCTCTCTCTCTCTCTTTCTTTCTCTCTCTCTCTCTGGGTCCTAGCTCTCCCCTGACTGGTGGGGCGCCCTCGCAGTCACCGGCCCTCCGGTCTAATCGCCAGTGAGCGGGAGCCGAGTCTATTTCAGGAATTCTGCAATAATTCCTTCTATTTAACACATGAATGTGTTCAGCGTTGGCAGAGGCGCACGTTGCTACCAAAACTGAAACGGGATCCCCTGCAACAGAGAGACCGTTGCCATGGAAAAATGAAGTCACGCCGGTCCCTGCAGCTGCCATGCATTAATGAATCGGGATTTTTTTTCTCTTCTGTGTGTGTGAGAGAGAGGGAGAGAGAGAGAGAGGGGGAGAGAGAGAGAGATCATTTGTGCTTGGTGTGGCTCAGAGGGAGCTGGCCAGATGGTTTCCATGAACAGGATCTGACCCCCAGGCTGAAGCGGCCTAGCACAGGCCCATTACTTCATCCTCCTACCTCCAGTCCCCTCTCTCTCTCTCTCCTTCTCTCCCTTTCTCTCTCTCTCTCTTTCTCTTTCTCATTCCCTCTCTCTATCTATCTACCTGTCTCACTGTTTCTCTTTCTCTCACTCACCTTCTTTCATTTCTCTCTTCTCTCTCTCTCTCTCTCTCTCTGTTCTCTATCCTTTTGTTTCCGCCTTGGTCCTTTCATCTGCAAGGCTCTCAAATTTGTCATGATTTGCAAATCCAGCACAGCTTGAATTTTCACCAGAATAGCTTGTCCAAACGCACTCCTGGGAAGCCATCATGTTCTGGACGGCCCATCTGACCAGTGTAAAAAGACATGGCGGACAACAACGTTAGTATGTTAGAAAGAATGAATCATTATTAAAATAGCACAATAACAAAAAAAATGTGTCTCAGGGGGATAGTGGTGTATGGATATTGGTAGGGGATGTAAGAATGTTGGCATGTCAGAGCGCATATGTGTGAATGTTGAGGATGCAGATTTTCAGAGAAGGATCTGACCCGCCAGTTAGCCAAACAAAGAAATAGTCAAACATTAAGGTCATCTCGTTTGTCCTCCACTCCAGCTCAGTGGGCGTATAGCATCAGTGGGAATCCATTTTCTCCTCTTGATTTGTTTGTAAATAAATGGGCAGCCCACAGCCCCCACAGCCCCTCCACCTTCCTCCTCCTCCTCCTCTTCCTCCTCCTCCCGAGGCTTTTGATAAGGCTATCTTGATGGGCTGCCATGTTGGGAGCTCAGCCAGTGTCTTGGGTTACACATTATTCTCCCTCCTCGTGCCAAAAACGCTGAGGCGAGTGGGTGTGCAGCGAGTCTCAGAGAAGACATGGGAAACGGCAGCAGCTCTTATGTAAAAATGCTATGTTTCCTGGCATTTCACAGAGCCCTATGTCTCCGAGTGGCTCTTGAGAAAACGTTAAGGACACTAAATGCTTAAGGGCTTCACTTGAACTTAATGCGCCTGGTTTTTGTTTTTTTCTTTCTTCTCCTCAGTTGCTTTTCTTTTCACGTCTTTTTTTTTTTTCGCTCTTGGTAAATGGAGGAATCAATGTCAAATCCCCCCGAAGCTCACGGACCGAGAGCACATTCCCTCCTGGTTACGTTACGGGCCTCTCTGCTGGTGCCTGATCTAAATCAGGACCCGGAGATGTAACAGTAGATCTGTCATTAGCTGTTTAGTGAGTGAGGGCACCAGAGAGCAGGGGAGGGCCGGGAGTGGACGGGTGTCCCATCTAACCCTATGACCTCACTCAGCCCAGGCCACTGAGCCCTACATCCCACCCCTCTCCCCTGCCCAAAAAAACCATCTCTCCAACCCTCCCATCCTTATTCCCAAGTCCTAGCTGCGCTGTCCAGGAGGCGTGTTTCACAGTTCTAGAGCTGTTGAAGCTGACCCGAGAGGCCCCTGGGGCGGCCACTCTGTCCATGTGCAACAGCAGCAGCCGCGGCAGCAGTGGTGGAGCTGCGATGGATGTCTACCTCTCAGAGACCCGAGGGCTGTGGTTGCTCGGCGGTTTGGCCGGGGGGAAGGCGACATGCGTCAACAAACACGCCGATCAAGAAGTCGCAATTAACCCACCGCGGCAAGGCAAATGGGGCGGGCAGCAGAAACAAACACCGGCCCTGCCGCCACCCGCCAGCGTTTATTTTCCCAGATTGCCACCTCTGCCGCCAAGGCCATAGGTACTTGTCAGCTTCTGTAAGCAGTCGGTCCCTTGGAACGTGGGAGGCCTCGGAGCGGTTTGGCGTTTGGGAAGAACGAGGGGCCGAGTGTGGGCGGGTGGGTGGTTCTGGTTTGGAGGAGAATGGAGTAGCTGCTGCTTCTGGAGCTGCTGGAGCTTCTGCTGCTGCCGATGGTGGTTTGGGTGGGGCAGACGGAGCTCTTAGTGATGATGTGAAGTGACTGGGGACTTGAGTGGTGTTGTCAGTACTGTCAGTGGGCCCTCACGCAGCACAACGCCTTCAGCTGGACCACAGAGAGCCCTTAATGAACGTCAGCTTCCCCCGTCGCAGTGAGACCCCCACCCTCACCCTCAACAGATGCATGCTGGGAAGCATGGGAGCAGTCCGTCTCGGCCGTGGCAGGAAGCTTGCGTATGGAGCGTTGAGAACACAATGGCATGTGTCAGGGCCGCGCTGATCCCCTCCTGGTGTGTGTGTGTGTGCAGCGGCTCTGAGCTGGGAGGAGCGTGTTTTGGCCTCCTGATCTCCTCAGGGGTGACTTTCATTTCCTCTTGCTATCAATGGCCCGTTTCCTGTGTCTCATCCTGACCGCGCAGTTCA
>NC_063201.1:28117548-28132548 GCF_017589495.1 Alosa alosa | reverse complement strand
CTGCTGTGCCGTCGTCATCTGGCCCCTTATTTATTGCCTTCAGGTTATGGAACATGTAGCCCGGCCGCTCCAATGGCATTACCACACCGTAATGGGATAATGTTTCGTTGAGTGTCATGCGAAAGGTCTCTTTAAATTAGGATGATCGTTTTTAAAATGAATTTCGGTGGTTTCAGTGGAAATGGTGTAGGATGGGTTTTGTTGTGATAGACCAGCCCTCACTCTCTTGTGTTTGTGTGTGTGTGTGTGTGTGTGTGTGTGTGTGTGTGTGTGTGTGTGTGTGTGTGTGTGTGTGTGTGTGTGTGTGTGTGTTCGTGTTCTCTTCTCTCTTTTCTTTTCTCTCTCTCTCTCTCTATACATATATATATATATATATGTATGTGTGTGTGTGTGTGTGTGTGTGTGTGTGTGTGTGTGTGTGTGTGTGATATGGTTTCTCCACAGCTGGAGCTGCAGTCGTGCTGTGTGTTTGTGCCCAACGACAGCCTCCCCTCCCCGAGCACCATCGTGTGTGGGGACATCGAGACATGATGGCAGCTGGAGTACCACAACCAGGCCACCATGCCTGGGACTCTGGTGGTCTGCCTGCCCCAGATCAAGCGTGATGGTAGCGGGACACAAGTACGGACCCCTGCAGGAAGATCCCGTTAAAGTGGTTATCATTACATACTGGAGGAGGGGTATGTCATCTCCTGAAAACCCACATGTTCCTTGGCTCGGGCTCTTTTTTTAAAGAAAGAAAGAAAGAGTAAGATATGCCTGGTAAAAGTATGAAAGCATTAAAGCGCACCTGGTGTGAGAATTGACATAACCGTCTTTCTCACCGCAAGAATTTTCCCTCCCCACCAGAGCCACTGTTTTTTTTCTCTCTCTCTCTCTCTCTCTCTTGTTCTCTCTCCCAGGCTGTAATGACCTCAGAATTGGCTATGGAGAATCGTGGAATTGAGAAGAAGCAGGGAAAAAAGAGGAGAGAACGAGAGAGAGGGAGAGAGAGAGAGAGAGAGAGAAACAAAAAGACAGGAGGGAAGGAGTAAAAACAGTTACATCAGCCGAGCTGTCAGTGTCGCCGTTAAAATTAACAGCCCGTGCTTTTAGTAATGCATTTCTGCCCTTTGAAACAGGCCTCATCCTTCATGTTAAATGCGGCGGATCAAAGCAGTGAGAGCACAGAGAGTTGGGCATTGCCACCCTACCCCCGTCCCGCTGTGAGCTCGTGCCAGTACCCACATACTCTGGGCTGGCATCGGGCCTGGCATCCCACCAGCCTGGGGCCGTGCCACTGCGGCCTGGCGGTGTACACCTCTCCCCTCTGTGTGTGTCACGCAGAGCACTTCATAACAAACCGCCATTACGGCAGCACCGTGATCGATGGAGAGGAGGCCGGAACTTTGTAAACAGCAAAGACTTGGGAGAGAGAGAGAGAGAGAAGAAGCCAGGAGAGAAACTGAGGAGAGAGAAACTGAGAGAGAGAGAAACAAAAAGACAGGAGGGAAGGAGTAAAAACAGTTACATCAGCCGAGCTGTCAGTGTCGCCGTTAAAATTAACAGCCCGTGCTTTTAGTAATGCATTTCTGCCCCTTTGAAACAGGCATATCCTTCATGTTAAATCGTGGATCAAAGCGGTGAAACACAGAGAGTTGGGCATTGCCACCCTACTTTGTCCCCGCTGTGAGCTCGTGCCGAGTACCCACATATACCAGGCTGGCATCGGGTACAGCATCCACCAGCCTGGGGCCGTGCCGCTCATGACTAGTGATTGCCACCTCTCTGTGTGTGTCACGCAGAGCACTTCATAACAAACCGCCATTACGGCAGCACCGTGATCGATGGAGAGGAGGCCGGAACTTTGTAAACAGCAAAGACTTGAGAGAGAGAGAGAGAGAAACTGAGAGAGAGAGAAACTGAGAGAGAGAGAGAGAGAGAGAGACTGAGAGAGAGAGAAACTGAGAGAGAGAGAGAGAGAGATTTGTCTCGTGCCATTCAGAGGAAATGTATTGGCATGGGTCATTGTTTTGTCTACTGGGGAAGACGGCAGGTGGCTAGTCAAGGCCACTGCGCATAGTAACAATCACGCTTTTACATTTGACATTACACTCCGCCATCTGTTAGGCTGTGCGTACAGTATACTCCCTCAGGATACTGACATGCGGTCATGTGAGTCCTGGCTGCACTTGCTGGGCCGTATACTCATGGCCATATTCATTCATATGGCCAGTTGTGGGCAGTATATTCATGAAATGTTTTTTCACAGCGGGTTGTTTTAGTATGTTAAGTCTTTGAGGGGGTAGTAAGGACTTTAATTTCTACTCAAGACTTTTGACTCAGCTATATATTGTTAAATTGTATCAGCACTAGTACCCAAATAGGCCTCCAAGAGTTCTCCTCATAGTCATCCAAGGTTAACACACGTGTGTGCGTGTGCGTGTGCGTGTGTGTGTGTGCGTGTGTGTGTGTGTAGGTGATGCGTTCCCCTGGACGGTGAGCCTGAGCCAGTTCAGTGTGTACACCTTGCTGGGGCAGCAGCGGTCACTTAGTCTGCTGGAGCCCATGGGCTGCACCTCCACGCTGGCCGTCACCTCTCACAAGCTGCCCACACAGGCCACCTTCCCCCCCGCCGCCCCCGAGGGGCCCCACCCCCACGCCTTCATCGTGTGTCTGCACGTGGACCTGCAGCCGCTGCACCTCAAGTGCTCCAACCCACAGGTAAGCACAACACACACCTGTGTCACGGCACCTCAAGTGCTCCAACCCACAGGTAAGCACAACACACACCTGTGTCACGGCACCTCAAGTGCTCCAACCCACAGGTAAACACAACACACACCTGTGTCACGGCACCTCAGGTAGGCAGCCACTCTGAAGCAGTAAAGGCGAGTCAGGACCAGTCGTCAAAAATTTTCGCTGTCCACCACTCTAGTTCATCCAAAACAAACCAGAAAATGGACTCAAAGAGCTAAATACCAGAATTTTCCTATAAGTATGCTATGGAGATTGTCTGACACAAGAGTTAAGATTCAAGGGTCATTTGCATAGCAACTTGTCCAGTTAGAGTTCCTACTGTAGTTCAGCTCCTTCAATAAGCAAGCCATAGGTTGTGTGGCCCCCTCATCATTTTAGTCATAGTACAGATTGCTCATAGTTGTCCTGCCCAACCTACTCTCCCTCCATTTGAACCCTTTTAAACCTTTAAAGATGTTTCCACAAGTGTACTTTAATTGTGTACGCCATGACCATCAAGTTTAAATAAAGAGGTATCTGTTTTCTGGATTTGCCATTGTATGGCTGGATGACTTACTACCAGTTTTGACCAGTAGAATAAAGCCGGTATTAAATCCATTCCAGTCTAAAGCAGGCAGACGGCAGCTCTTGAAGCTCTCCTCTGCTCTTGCTATGCAGCGTGGGGGGACAGTCAGATCTGAACTGGGCTTATAACTCATATGGGAGTGCTGTCCTCCTCCTCTTCCTCCTCCCCCTGAGCCAGAGCCAGCGCCAGCGGAGGCCTGCTAACCCTTCACTCAATCATACTGCTGCTGGGGAGGGCACTACCTGCTGCTGCTGCTGCTGCTGCTGCTGCTGCTGTCTAAGACTGGGAGCTCTACCTTGGTGATTTATGGACGAGTAATAAAGAGAGAGAAAGCCTGGCAGACTGGTCTCTCTCTCCATCTCCTTCTTTCACTCTGTCAATGTCTGGCAGCTTGTTCTCTCTCTCGCTCTCTCTCTCCCTCTCTCCCTTTCTCTCTCTCTCCCTTCCTCTCTCTCTCTCTCTCTCTCTCTCTCTCTCTCTCTCTCTCTCTCTCTCTCTCTCTACCCTCTTCAATCTGCCCCCGTAACTAATGCTGACAAACGGCTGCCCGGACTTGTGGGTAGTGTCTGCAGCAGAGCGTGGGCCGGGCGGGGCCGGCAGACATTACGCGGGTGCTGTATATCAAACTGGCCAATTAAAGTGCAGCCAGGGTTCCAGTGGAGCGGGCGGCCAGCCGGCGTCCTAAAGGCATCAGCTTAAATCTTCCCCTCTCCTTTAAGCCGGCCGCTCGGTCCAGGCTGGGGCCTGGCGGTTGGGGAGGATCGGTGGTGGGGGGGGGATCTGGGCGCTGCCCTCCCCAGGGTCGGGGGCTCGAGTGTGGGGCAGGGTCCTGCCGCCGAGGTGAGCTCTTTGATGTGAGCTCTGAACGTCCTGCTCAAAGCCGAGCCAAGATGACCCGACCCGGCCCGGCCCGCTCCTGACGCACGCCAGGTCTAATGCGGCCCAAACGGTTGCAGGTGTGTGGCCTGTCGGTGGGTTGTGATGCATGGACTGGCTCGACCACACACACACACACACACACACACACACACACACACACTCACTCACTCACTCATACTTACTTTCAGGATTACACATACTCTATCTCTCACGCACGTACGCACACACACACACACACACACACACAAACTCAACACACAGGTGCTATTAGCCTGGACAGACTGAAGTGCAGTCCTCCCACCCTCTCTCTTTATATTTCTCTCTCTCTTTGTCTCCCTTCCTTCTCCACCCCATCTGTGTACACACTTTTATATGCATGTGTAGCATACCATTCAGCAGATGTCTGCTGAAGACCAGGCACTCAGGAGTGCTACTGTAGCTCCTCTGGGTGCCTACTGACACGCACACACACACACACACACACACACACACACACACACACACACACACACACACACAGACACAGACACACACACACACACACACACACACACACACACACACACACACACACACACACACACAGACACACACACACACACACACACACACACACACACACACACACACACACACACACACACACACACACACACACAGACACAGACACAGACACACACACACACACACACACACACACACACACACACACACACACACACACACACACACACACACACACACACACACAGACACACACACAGACATACACACACAAACACACACACACGCGCGCGCCCGCCCGCCCGCGCACGCTCTCCAGTGTGCTGATGTGGACATCCTGGAACAGAAGAGCAGGGCCTGCCTCAGTGCGGATCCTCTAATGATGGAAAAGTCCACGTGGTTTGGCTTGAGCACACAGCTGCACCAGTTGGGCCATCAGCGGCTCAGGAAGAACAGAGCAGAGCCGGGGATGATGGCCCCGTCCGGATTATTAGCAGATCACCCTGATTAATCACATCCCGTCTCAGGGCACCGCTCCACCACCACCACCACCTGCACCACCTCCACCAACAGCAGCAGCAGTAGCGGGAGGAGCAGGTTTTCCAGTCCGGATGGGGGAGGAAGCTGCTGGGCCTGTGAGCCAACTCGGGGAGGAGGAGATGCTCGGACAGGCACGCATCCAGATCAAACGCTGCAGGCCGAGTCCTAGGTAGCTGTGGACACGGCGATAAATAAAGCAGGGAGGCTTAGTACGAGGTAGCTGTGAACATGGTGATAAATAAAGCAGGGAGGCTTGGTGATAAATAAAGCACTTAGAGGGTAGCTGTGGACATGGTGATAAATAAAGCAGGGAGGCTTAGTACGAGGTAGCTGTGGACATGGTGATAAATAAAGCAGGGAGGCTTAGTACGAGGTAGCTGTGGACATGGTGATAAATAAAGCAGGGAGGCTTAGTACGAGGTAGCTGTGAACATGGGGATAAATAAAAATGGAAATGTTATAAAACAGATGAGGTCCAGATTGATTCAGGTTTAAACTTTTATCTTGGAGAGGAGAATCTAGTAGGCGCGTACCGAGACTAAATCTGGAGGCTGGTTCACAGCTGTAGCTCACTTTCCATTCCAACTTTTTTATGCAAATTTTGAACCGTTGAATTGGAGGTCCTGAGTGGAAATGTTTGAAATCTGCATAAAAATTAAGTTGAATAAGAAATGTATTTCCTCTAAAGGGGTTGGATCCCAATTGGCATATAATTTGACTATTGCTAATGGAAATGAGTGTGTTCGCATTAAGTAGCAGTTGATGCGATTTTATTAGGTGTTTCCAGTAAAGTTGCCCTGACAACCCTTATTTTTGAACCCACAGCTGTTCACAGCTCCTCTCTTGATTAGGAAAGAGTCCATTTTTAACTTGCATAACAGTGGATGGAAACTCGCATAGCCCCGCGTTTTCTGTAGCCAGATTTTCATGAATGCGCTTAGAATATGTGAATGAGTTTGTGTGGAGTGCCAGAGTGTGCCTGAGAGAGGGCTGGCCTGGGCCCAGCCCGTGGGCTAATGAGCCGTTACCTGCACTGGCCTCTCTGATGGACACAGGGCCAGACGCCGGGGTGGAGTGGACCTGGGCAGAGCCGAGGGTCCGAGTGCTCTGTGCTGTGAACCACAGAGGTTGTCGGGATCCAGATGTGTCAGTGAAGTATCTCTCCACTGTGACGGCCCTTTGTTAGCCATATTGAGTCTCATCTGAAAGCGATTAGTGCGTATTGCACACACACTACGGTACTTGGTAGCTTGGTTCTGAGCTACGTATGTTAACCATGTCACTTCGACACAGGTGAGCCTGAGCTAATGATTCTGTCTGCTTTGAGGTCAGCGCTCCTCATCGCATCTCAAAGCTGGAGCTGGATGGGGGGGGTTCAGGGCACTGGTCTGGGACCAGCTGTGATGGGCAGGGATTATCTGTGGCGCGGGAGAGTAGCAGTGGAAACTGTGAATAATGCTTTGGCTGCTCCCGCTGCCTCATCACTGAAAATGCTCTCTGTTGTCTTGTTTATCCGCAGAGGCATGGAGATAAACAAAGGGGTGGTAAGGGTGTGTGTGTGTGTGTGTGTGTGTGTGTGTGTGTTAGGGGAGGTGGTTGTTATTGTCATGATTTAATTAGATTTGTGTAATGAGTGCAGCTGAACGCGAGAGCGTTCTGTTTTGATTCGCTGAGGGAAACGCCAAGGCTCATCATATGTGTTTTAATGGGGCGTCGTTTTGTTTTGACCAAGGCCAAATGAATATTGACATATCGCTGCACATTTGTATGTAACCACGTGCCTCTTGTTGTGTACTGCTCCCCACTGGCACACACACACACACACACACACACACACACACACACACACACACACACACACACACACACACACACACACACACACACACACACACACACACAGTACCCCACCAGGGCCGGAACAACCTCTGCCCAAGTTTGCTCTGTATCCATTTGATCATTTTTTTCCACCCTGCTTTTATTCCCCCCAGACCTAACGCATGCACCAGTGCAGTGCCATAGAACATGTACCAAAAGAATGAGCTGCTTAAACCAAATTAAGGCAGCTAAGCAGATGCAGATCTGTCTGTAAGGAAGCGTATCCTGTGTGGCGAGGACAGAGGAAACCCGATCAGGCTGCCTCACTCCTCTCCTCTCCTGCCCTCTGCCTCCTCCTACTCCTTCTCCTCCACCTCCTTCTCCTCCTCCTCCACCTCCTCATCCTCATCCTTCTCCTCCACCTCCTTCTCCTCCACCTCCTTCTTCTCCTCCTTCTCCTCCACCTCCTTCTCCTCCTCCTCCTCCTTCTCCTCCTAGCTGGTGTGCACTCCTCCTGCTCCTCCAGCGGTGTGGGTGCCCCTTACTGCCAGGAGTGGAGAGAGGCCTCACATCACACTGCACAACATACAACATATCTGTCTATCAGCACAGGCCATCCATCTACCTCAACACCAAACACACACACACACACACACACACACACACACACACACACACACACCCCCCTCTCTCTCACACACACACACACACACACACACACACACACACACACACACACACACAATACGCATAGAGGCACACAACATGCAACACATATACCAATAGCTTCACTCCTCCATCAAACTCTCCACCCTACACACATGCACAGACATGCAGCACACACACACACACAGACACACATACACACACTTGCCCCCCTGGTTGCCTGCCTTGGGTTTCCAATCTGATCATCTTCAGCCGAAGTGGTAAAACTAATAGTAATTAGGCGGAGCCACCCGGCCTCAGATGTGGAGCCAACGCACGCAACAAAAGGGACCTCACAGCAGCCCTGCCTCCCCCTCACTTTCACAGCTGTGTGTCAGTGTGTGTGTCTGTGTGTGTGTGTGTGTGTGTGTGTCTGTGTGTGTGTGTGTGTGTGTGTGTGTGTGTCTGTGTGTGTGTGTGTGTGTCTGTGTGTGTGTGTGTGTGTGTGTGTGTGTGTGTGTGTGTGTGTGTGTGTGTGTGTGTGTGTGTGTGTGTGTGTGTGTGTCCGTGTGTGTGTGTGAGCCGGTCCCTGAGCCAGCGTACGGAAGGCTTGTTGGATGGTTGATAGCTGGAAAATCCTAATGAAGTGAGTGGGCACATTGTGACAGAGAGGAGAGGAGAGGAGGGGGGAGAGAGGGAAGAGGAGGCAGTGCAGATGAGTGCACCATCACACTCAGTCCTCCTCTCCTTGTGCTCTCCCTCTTTCTCTCCCTCTCTCCCTCCCTCCCTCTCTCTCTTTCTCTCTCTCTTTTTCTCCCCCTGGCTCTCTCCTTTTTCTGAGTGGCGAGACCACCAGTTTTGTCACTCGCTCTTGCGTCATACGAAGCCTGGAACACCCAAGGTGAACTGTGGCTGGCGCACAAAGAATAAGAGCCATTTTTAGCAAGTGTGTGTGTGTGTGTGTGTGTGTGTGTGTGTGTGTGGAGTGTCTGTGTGAGAGTCTGTGTGTGTGTGTGTGTGTGTGTGTGTTCATACAGGATGGGTTTTGATCTCCAGGGTAGCAGTGAGAAGCCCACCCACTCCTCTCTCCCCCTCTGTTGCACATCTTGTGGTGGTAAAAGCCAGTGAGTTATAGCTGCCTGTACCAAACGCACCAGGGAGAGAAAGTCTGGGGACTGTGTGCAAGTGATTTTGAGCAATGGTGTGTGTGTGTGTGTGTGTGTCTGTCTGTCTGTATGTGTGTGTGTGTGTGTGTGTGTGAGTGTGTGTGTTTGTCGGAGTGTCAAAGTCAGTGCTGAGAATATAACTGTGTATGTGTGTGTCTGTGTCTGTGTCATAAGATTTGGGTCACACTCATGACCTCCACATTTCCAGTATCATCAGGATCACCATGGCAAGAGCTGCACTTAGTAAACAAGGCCGACTTAGTCAGCAGGTGAGTGGCATCACTCCAGTCAGAGCCAGTTTTATATGGTACCTTCAAACACACACACACACGCACACGCACACACACACACAGTACATCATCCCCCAGTGTAGCCAAAACAGCATCACTCTAGTGTGAGCCTGACCTCTGCTGTGCTGCTGACCCATGAGATCACAGTGGGCTCTGAAACGTTTCACACAGACTCTCCTGCGGGCCGGTCGCCTCCGCTCAGACGCGGAGCCTGTCAGCCCGTGATGCATACAGTACGCGCTCTCATTTGATCCCTCCGCTAGTAATGAGTCGTCCTGTTCAAAGGGCTCCTCTGTAGTGCTGTCTGCAGGGCCTGCAGCTGCTGAGTGAAAGCTGCACAGTGCAAGAGCAGAGCTGTAGTGAAGTGTAGTGTAGTGCAGTGCAGTGCAGTGGTGCCGCTGGACCTAAAGCCGCCGGCTCTGCTCTCGGCTGGGCTTTTCAGCGGTGAGCGGCGAGAGTGATTGAGAGCGCTCTGGAGGAGATGGAGCGGCGGGCCGCCCACAGGCCTTTCCTGTGGCTTTGAGCTCGCCGAGCCCAGATGACAGCTCTCTGGAGCGGGAGAAGGAGAGAGGGGGAGAGAGGGAGGGGGAGTGGGAGCCGCAGGCCTGGAGAACAGCAGGCACTCACCTAACGCACACGCAACACGAGACAAGAGGTGGAGCTGGAACAGGACAGCGAGAGATGACAGGGAGAGTGAGTGGTCATGCCCATAAACCTTATTGAATTGACTTGAATTGAGCTGAGTGATGGAGAGAGTTCTAGAAGCCCTCACCTAACGTCCCAGCACACGAGAGGTAGACATGGAGAGGGCTGGAGGATGGAGAGAATGAGGGAGAGAGAAAGAGAGAGAGAGAAAGATGGACGTCCTCATTCTACCATACAGCGAGATTATCAGGAGACAAGAAGTGAAACCTGAACAGAGAGAAGAGGCGAGGAGCCATTGTTGGCATGACAACAGAAGATGGAGACCAAGAGCGTGGAGAGGAGCGAGACCATGTCAGTCATCACAGGAAGAAGAGGGAAAGAACAGAGAGAGGTGGCAGGAAGTGAGAGAGAGAGAGAGAAAGATAGAGAAAGAGGAAAGGAAGAACAGACCCATGGAACCTGAACAAAGTGTTCAACTGCTGCAAGAGAACAAAGCAACAACAGACTGACAGACAGAGTGTGACAGAGGAAAGAGAATGTCACAGAGAGAGATGGATGACAACACAGCAACCCCCCCAAACACACCCACACACACAGAGTGTGTGACAGACAGACAGAGGTTGTGGTAGGACAGGAATGGGGATTTGCAAGGCTGTGTAAGGCTGGAGAGTGAAGGGGTGAGTGGAGGTAACTAGGCACTGAGTGTTTGGGTAAATGAACTGGATTGAATTATCCTTATGCACTGACATCAGAGAGAGAGAGAGAGAGAGAGAGAGAGAGGGGTGGGCTGACAGTGACATTATATGTCACCCTCAGACTGAACAGGCCACCTCAGGCTGTCTAAGGGCTTCTACATACTCAACGCACCCGACCGGTAGCGTGACGTCAGTAGCGTGACGTGGTAGCGACAACGTGACGTCAAGATGACGTAGATCTTGCTGGCGCGCCAGGATTTAACCCAGGTAGCGCAAGGTAGCGTACCACTCATTTTTTTTCAGACGAGCACGACAAAGCGGAAACAGGAAGATGGACTAGTTCGAGGGCAAGCGAGAGTTGCATTGTTTTGTTACAGTCGCGGAATTTTTAATAGTTTGCTGGATAAGTTAACAAAGTTACCAGCTTAGAGTTGCAACACATGGAATTAAGAGGAAAGAATAAAACGATTTATTTTCAAACAAAGGATATCTATTTAGGCCTGAACAAAATCTCTTTCCACTTCAGGAAATAACACAAACTCAGCCAGCTGCTAACTAGCTAGCCAACTAACTAAACTGTTTAAATTATAAAAATTTCCCTCGGGATGACTAAAGTATCTATCTATCTATCTATCTATCTATCTATCTATCTATCTACCTGTGCACACACCTTGGAAACTAGATGATAATGATGATGGTAGTTGTGAATAGTAGCAACCAAAGTCTGAAGTACCATCACAGAGGCTAGCTACTAGTGTTTCTTACTGCAGCTTCTTCTGCTGTGTAACGTAGTTAGCGTTAATATTTTCACAACAGCGACACCTCTGTTCAGGAGAATATTGCAACTAGTGTCGCGACCACCACGCGCGAGTATAAATGGTTACGGCGCTTCTGTGACGTCACATTGTCGCGCTACAGGTCGGGTGCGTCGAGTATGTGGGACGTTTAATGCTTTCTGCACTGGCTTCTCTCTCTCTCTCTCTCTCTCACTCTCTCTCTCTCTCTCTATATTTGTCTCTCTCTCTTTGGCTCTTTCTCTCCCTATATGTCTGAGAGGCAGTGACTATGTGGCAGACACATCTTTACTTTGTTCTCTCTTTCTTTCTGCATGTCTTGGATCTTTCTCTTGGTTGCTCTCTTTCTCTCACCCCCCCTCTCTCCCTCTCTATCTCTCTCTCCCTCTCTCTCTATTTCTGTCTCTCTCAGCAGCAGGTCTGGTATGGCAGGCAGCTGGCGACTGCTTGCTGTTACGCGCGAATGCAGCACTCCTTCCTGGTTGTGTTTGAAATGGTGCAATGCTGGGCTTTTCTCCTTTGATTTATGCTTATTTACGGAGTATGTTAGTGTGTGTGTGTGTGTGTGTCTTACTGGTATGTGTGCGCGTGCGTGCGTGCGAGTCTGTGTGTGTCTGTGTGTCTGTGTGTGTGTGTGTGTGTGTGTGTGCGCAATATGTGATTCCATGTAAGTGAAAGTGTGTGTATGTGCATGTTTGTGATGCATGTGTCTGACTGAGAGCATACAAATGTGTGTGTGTGTGTGTGTGTTGGAGTCTGTTTGGTGCTGAAGGGAAGCCCCTGGGGAGATAGGGATCTTGAGAGAGAGAGAGAAAGGGAGAGAGGTCCCTCTCAGCTCCAGCTATGAGCTCACTGCTCAGGACCGCTTCTCCCCCAAATGCACCGCACAAATAAATAAATATTAAAAAATCACTCTCCATCCCTCTCCTCCCTCTCTCACTTTCTTTCACGCTCCCTCTCTCTTTCTCTCTTCCATTTCTCTCTTTCCATCTTTCTCTCTCTATCCCCCTCTCCCTTCATCCTTCCATCTCTCTTCCGATCTCCGCCCCCATCATCTGGTGTTTCCTTCTCTCTGTGTTTGTTTGATGCCGTGTTTCGAGGTTGGAACTCGTTCAAATTTGATATGCTTTCATTCAAATAAATGATTTAAACAAAAAAACAAAAAAAAAAGCTTCATTCTGACACCCATTAGCTGCAGTTTCCAGTGTGGCCGTGTTGCCAAAGAAATGGATGACATGTTAAAAGCCCCTATATTATCAAACACTTGCAGGGCATGCCAGCTAACATGGCCAGAAATCAGAATGAAAGGACACACACTCACACACACACACACACACACACACGCATGCACACGCATACACATGTAATATCATTCCTCTTTTCAGCCTGTCACTTTTTTGCGTGTGTAAGTGTTTGTCATTTAAAGGTACTTTGTGCTGTTTGCTGCAGGGGTCTTGTTTGGTGAATGTGTGTGAATGATTGTGTGAATATGTTTCTAAACATGCCTAATGTGTAGTGTGTCTATAGGGAGTGGGATGCAGTGTGTGTGTGTGTGTGTGTGTGTGTGTGTGTGTGTGTGTGTGTGTGTGTGTGTGTGTGGGAGTGATGAGGTGTGCTCTGGCCCTAATGTTTCCTGAGTGAGCGGCGTCTTAACAAGGCGCGGTATTACATGTCCATAAACCTGCCAGGCCCAATCAGCCTTAATCACCAGTGAGGCCTCAGCCGCATTCTTGCCCTCCCTCATAACACACGCAAATACACACACACAAACACACACACACACACACACACACACACACCGGACCGCTCTCCCTCAAAGCACACACTCACATAGGATCTGTCCCACTCACGGCATGCAGATAGATACTGTAGGATCTTGATTCCTCACTACACACACATACACACTTCTCTCAATTCAATTCAATTCAATTCAATAGAGCTTTATTAGCATGACAAAAATACACTGCCAAACCAATTCTTATGCAGGAAATTAGGAGTATTTAAAGGAAAAAAAACAAACAAAATGTTTTCTCTCTCTCACACACACACACACACACACGGGATCTCTTGCGCATAATAAAAGCGTACACAGGATGTCTCTCTTTAGGAAATGTTGCTGGCTTTCTCTCTCTCTCTCTCTCTCTCTCTCTCTCTCTCTCTCTCTCTCTCTCTCTTTCTTTCAGAGAGAGGTTGCTCTGATTGAGGGCCAGGGGATTTCTTTTCTTCCCAGAGAAGCCATGCCATTAATGATGATGATTTTCGATTTTCCTTTTTTTCTGACACTAGCTCTCTTTTTCTGCCCCCTCACTTAGATTATCGTTTAAGTGTCTAACAAGGATACAGATTGCATTCTGACTAAAGCTTGTGTGTTGCTGTGCATTGTGTCCTTTCTAATGTTGTAAACAGTTCATCAAACTGATGATGGTTCAGTGTGGAGCTGTGTGTGTGTGTGTGTGTGTGTGTGTGTGTGTGTGTGTGTGTGTGTGTGTGTGTGTGTGTGAAGTGTAATATCAGTTTCAACACTCTCGTCTCTCAGTGTGGAGCTGCGGTGTGTGTGTGTGTGTGAAGTGTAATATCAGTTTTAACACTCCCGCTATCATCTCTCAGTGTGGAGCTGTGTGTGTGTGTGTGTGTGTGTGTGTGTGTGTGTGTGTGTGTGTGTGTGAAGTGTAATATCAGTTTTAACACTCCCGCTATCATCTCTCAGTGTGGAGCTAAGTGTAACATCAGTTTCAACAGTCCCGCTATCATCTCTCAGTGTGGAGCTGCGGTGTGTGTGTGTGTGTGAAGTGTAATATCAGTTTTAACACTCCCGCTATCATCTCTCAGTGTGGAGCTGCGGTGTGTGTGTGTGTGTGTGTGTGAAGTGTAACATCAGTTTCAACAGTCCCGCGCTCTTCTCTCAGGTGCAGCTGCTGTATGAGCTGTTCCAGAGCTGGAGCTCCACCTGGTCTCGGCTGCAGAGGAGGGGCATCCTGCGCCAGGTGCCCGCTTTCCCCGATGCCCCTGCCAGCGCCGCCACGCCCGGCGGACCACAATCGCCCGTACCCAGCAGCGCCGGCACCGCTCCACCAGACACCAGCACCTGCAGCCCATCCGCCGACCTCTGCTCCCCCACCGAGGTCAGAGGTCACGACCCCTCACACACAGCAGTCACATTCCTATTCCTACAGCCTATAGACACATTCCTATAGCGCTTATTGAACTTCATTCAAGTTCAACAGTAGCTTAGCAATTGAAGTGAGTCAACTTAGGCTTAGTTAACTTTAACGGTTTGACATTAACTAAAGTAGTACAGTATGTTTTAACCAACAACTTTACCAGCCCGTTAATTATGATACCTGTGGTTTGTGGAAAGAAGTTATTGCTTCTGCTGGTTTCCTCAGTAGTTCCTACCATTTCAGAGCTCATAATTAATCAAGTCATAAAACTGGTCAAACTCTCTGCATGGGCGTCTACAACGTGTGGTTAAGCTACCCTCATTGCATGCTGTCCCAGTCCTTTACGGTCAGCTGAGACTCTTACTCCACTCAAACACTGAGTTGAACTGGTGCGTGCTGCCTCAGGCATCTGTATTACACTAAATTGTAGGTACATAGATGGGTGTGGCGGGTATCCAATCCACACAAGTGTGCGCACGCACTCACACACACACACACACACACACACACACACACACACACACACACACACACACACACACACACACACACACACACA
>NC_063201.1:28100048-28107548 GCF_017589495.1 Alosa alosa | reverse complement strand
GGATGGATGGATGGCTAGTGATGGAGTTCTCCTGGTTAAGGAGAGGGAATGTTTTCCAGCCCCCCCCCCCCCCTCACATGTCTTGGGACACGGGGAATAGTAAGAAGGTTCCCCACTCTCCAGATTTGACTGCACCGCAAGCAAAGTGTGATCAAAGCCGCCAACTTAGTGGCAGTCTAGTCATGCCACTTTCCGACAGTGCTGACCAGGATGCAGGTGCCTTTATGGCTTTGCCCATTGGAAAATCTGGCCAGTTATTAACGAATGCAGTGTTTTCCAGAAGAACCGCAGGCCACCTGGGCTCTGCAGTGTAGACTAGACTTCTCAGAACTCATGCAGCAGCGTCCTGGGACTAAAAGTTCTGCCCCCAGTCAGATCTGCTGACTTCCAGTCAGGCTCTCTCTCCCATGAGGTCAGCCCGTGTCCACGCCGGTAAACACGGAGCCTGGGAGAGCGCCGGGCAGAGAGCGGGCGAGCGGTCCGCGTGTGCCAGTGTCCCCTTGCCAGGACCTCTGTCACTGCCTGACGGTGCCGGCCGGGCCGGCTGGCCGGTGGCTCGGTCACACGCTGAGAGAACACAGCTGCCGTGACTAATAGCCCTGGACTGGCATCAGCGCCAGCACGGGCTGGCGGACAAGCTCACAGAGAGTTCGCTCGCTCGCTCACTCGCTCGCTCGCTCCCTCAAACAACCTGACCCGACCCGAGTTGACTCAGCCCCAACCCAACCCAGCCCAACCAAACCCAGCCTGACAGTACATTATGTTGCATTACATTCTAGTACATGACAAAACATTACACCCAGCCATCTGCCAGCATGCAGCTCTCACGCCAAGCTGCACGCACGCACACACACAGTACACACACACACACACACACACACACACACACACACACACACACATACCGTACCATACACACGCACACACATACAGTACACACACACGCACACACACATGCATGCAGTACACACACACACACACACACACACACACATACAGTACACACACACACATACAGTACACACACACACACACACACATACAGTACACACACATACAGTACACACACACACAGGCACACACACATACTCACTCTCTCACACTCTCTCACTCAAATACCGACACTCACGCACAGATGCATGTGCAGCCAGCCAGGCTGGATAGTGTGGTTCAAATGAACAAATAAATAAATAAATAAATAAAATAAATAATCAAAATAAATACAGGCCTGATTGCGCGGGGGGGTCAGACCCGGGTTATGGGGTGGGTGGTTGGCTGCGAGTGCGACCGCACAGCACAGACCTCGCTGGCACTCACTGTGGATTCCTCACTAAACGCTCTGACACGCAGAAAAGGAGGGATGTGTGTGTGGGGTTTGGGAGCCGACGGGTGACAGAAGAGGGGCTCACCCAAAACTCAAGCTGATACCTCCCAGCTGCTCAGTATACATGTAGGCCAGACTGACAGCTGTGGGGTGGGACGGTGAGGTGAGATTACAGCCATTCCTTCAGCCCCACTAAACCTTACTCAATGTTACTCACTCCAGCATCATCACAGAGTCACTCAGATATCCCTGGTGTTGTCCATGCCGTGCCAGTTCTACTGTACTGGACAAGACTAAGTTGTTCTGTGAGGTTGATGGGGCATGCGTTAAGACTCCCCCTCTCTGTCACTCCTTCACACACCCTCTCTCCCTATAACACCCCTCTCTTTTGCTCTCTCCTCTCCCTCCCCTCCCCATCTCTCTTTTCTCTCTCTCTCTCTCTCTCTCTCTCTCTCCCTCCTCTCTGGTGGTTTATTAATCTGTCTCTCTGGTGCGGATGTGTATGGGAAGAGTGGAGCTGAGCATAGTGGAGGTTGACCACACGGCCCGTAGGGAGCTGTGGTTTCTGATGGCCCTGATTTGTGGGCCCCTGCTGAGCTGGGGTTCATTCGGGGCCTCCCCTCCACATCCTCAGGTACCAGTGGGAGGCCCCCCAAAACAGACACGTCAACCTCGTAAGGCCAGCAGTCATCTCGTCACCACCTACTCCCATAAATGAAGATGTCAGGGCGGCTCGTACTGTAGATCAAATTTAAAGGCCGTTAATGGCCAGGAATGAATGCTGTGGTGGAGCGCTGCCCAAGACAAGCACTGCCTAAGTGCCTGTAAAAATGTCTTGGGTTCCCCTCACGTACAACGGGCTCTCAAGCTGATTTTATTTACCTGGATGGATTCCTGATATCATAGCAAAATGTCGTTAGAATTTTGAAAAATGTTTTCATACGAATTATACACTGGATTGGAGGTTAATAATCACCAAGCTTTTTCAACACAGGGTTAATGAACTCATCAGTCTATCTCCATAATGGACCATTTTCATTTCTAACTGTCGACTGTTTCACCCTATAATGTAAGAAATCTGTTTATGGATTGGTCTTTGTAACCTGCGTTCAGAAAGCTTGCACTCAAATATGGCAGGCTGCTGTGTATGGTATGGTATCTATTGAAGGTCCAATGTCAATGTGTCCACATGCGGATGGCAACCTTCTGTCTTCCAGGCCTGGTGAGGGCAAGCATGCCGGCCATTTTGAAGGCGTCATTCTACAATGCAAGGAGAAAGCTGTGGTGAGAGCTTCCTCTCCGAGTGGCCCAGAACGATCCGGTTGATTCCGCTGCTAACCTTGCCTGGTCTCTGCTCAGGCCGGAGAGATAGGAAGGGGACCCACAGCCTCACTCCAAATGTCTCTTTTTTTCATTCAACTCATGACTTATTTGTGATTTGGGCATTTTTATTCATTCTTTTTCAAATGGTCAATTTTTTTTGGCCATTCAAATTCCTTGGTAATTCAGCCCATACATTATTATGATTGGGCAACCTCAGTGGGTTTGTAATCCTGTGTGTGTGTTTGGTTGAGCTGTGGGTCCAATCCATCTCTCCAGGTCCTGTCACTGGCCAAGACGCCCTCTGAAATCAGCTGAGAGGAGCGTGTGTGTGACCTGTGGACTAGGGCTTCCTCTGTGGCTCTGTGTGATCTCTGCGGTGGGTGGGGGTCAGAGGTGCAGCGAGTGGCCTTATGATTGTGGTGCCCGCTCCAAAGGAACCGATTGACCCCAGTAGTAAAGAATTCTGGGACTGATCTGGTATTGATCTTGTGATCGGGACCAGATCAAGATCAGATGCAGACTAGTTGCTGCCTGAGAATCAAAGTATTCTCACTTTGAAAAATACTGAAGAGGTATCTGCAACATAAGGCCACAATCCCACCGATTCTGCCTTCCCAATAATGCTGCACCAATCAATTGCTGAAATCTGTTTCATTTTGTTTAATTCTGTTTTTTTTCTCCCCCTTGTCCAAAAATGACAAAAAGTTGAAATCAATCAGTGACCCCACTTATGATTCCAAACTGATTGGCCCATGTCTTTTCTCTCTCTCTCTCTCTCTCTGTCTGTGTGTTGTTATGCTTCTCCTCCTGTTGTGTGCTATCCCCCCCCCCCTCTTCACCACCGCTCTCTGCTGCGCTTCAGCCCAGAGGAGAGGTCCAGTGGCGGGGGCCTCTGCGGTGGGGTGGTCCTCTCTTGCACTGACAAGCTGAACAGACGCACTGTGCTGGTCCGCCCCGTCAGCAAGCAGGACCCTTTCAACCACTTCTCTGGGTTTTTTCCTCCTGTAAGAGACAAACATGACCAAACAAAAAAAAACTGCAAACATTACCCAAAAAAACATACCACACTGCTTCTTTTGCTATGAACTACCCAGCTAAAGAGCTTCCATTAACTTTGGCCACCTTCATGCTAACTCCTCCCCTGCGTTTTTGACTTAAGTGCTTCAAGAGGGGATCCGTCAAAGACGGGAGAGCGGAGAGGGAGCCAACGGCACTAGAAGCCCTCCAAGAAGTAATCACGCTCTCTCTCCTGACTGGATGTTTTCTGTTAACCTCCGCTGCAACAGCGGCAGCATTTTGGCTCCGTGCAAACATCAGCAGATGTTAAAATGAAAATTGCACGCAAAAATGGAGGTGCTGCAGAAAAGCCAGAGGAAAAAAAAGAAATGTGTTTGGCTTTTAATTTAAAATACCTTTAAACCTCAGCGGGCAAAACATTCAGGCTCCCTGTGTGGTCGTCACACATGACAAGTGAAATTGTCCTGACCTTCCCTCCAGGCTCCGCTATCTCTTCTTGGCCCCCAGAAGGTTAATGAAAGCTCTGGCAGAATAATCTACTCATGTTCAAGGCTATTTGTGCTCCCCTGTTCCTCTCAGTATTTTTTTTTTTCTTCAGACTTAATAGGTTTAAAGATGCTCCCAGCTTTGAGTAGTGCTGAGAAAATCAGCCTAAGCAATCTTTACTTAACCTCTGCTGTGACTGATATTTAGAGGACACCTGTTGTCTTTAAATGACTTAATTAAAATCACACCCTCGTATTTGTACTACTTACATTTCCCAGGTGTCTTCTAAGAATATTTTAATTTAAAGTCAGTTAAGTTAATCAGCCCTTAATGACCACTGTTAGCGTTATCTTTCTGCACAGCTTTATATTGGTTAACTCAGTTACAGGGACATATGATAGTAGTTTGCCACAGAAGCAGGCCGTGATGAAATGATAGGCATGTTCCTGTCCCTGTGCCCTCCCTCCTGTCCAGACGGCCGCCAAGGCCCTGGAGGTGTCCCACCAGCAGCATGGCTTCCTGTCCGTCACCTACACACAGGCCGTGACGCGCAACGTGCGCCACAAGCTGACTGCGCGGCAGGAGCGAGGTGCCCCTCGGGCCGGCCTGGTGATGGGCGGCCTCGGCGTGGGAGGCGTCCTGGGCGAGGGTCAGATGTCCGGCGTGCCGCCGGTGCCGGGCACGATGCCGATGGTGGACGGCTCGCCACAGCACCTGCACGAGATCCTGCTGACGGCGCAGCCCTTCGACCTGGTGCTCTCCTGCCCCCTGCTGGCCGCCGTCGCCGGGGTCTTCCGCGTGGCGCCGGAGCCATCGTCGCGGCGACGAGCACTGAGGGAGCGAGGGAGGCAGGCCGGGCAGCCCATGCGTAGCCACACCCTCACCTCCAGCAGCCTGCCTCTCATCTACGTCAACACCAGCATCATCCGCATCTTCTGCCCCACAGACACAGGTATGGCAACATACATACAGCTTACATATGCATACAAAGACTGTACATATGGATGCATGTTCATATTCCTATGCATAACCATATACATATACATACTATACATGTACACACACACATCCTTTTACACATACAAATACATGCAACATCTCGCATGTACACGTTTTTGAAAAAACCTTGTGTGCAGGAAAGTTTGTTGGTTACCAAATGACGTGATATGCAGAAGAGATAAAAGCGTTTGTATGTGTGCTTGTGCTTCTTGAGTAGGTATAGCTTAAGGACAGTCTGTGAGGAGGCCACAACTCACTATTACATGATTATGCAACGTACCCCTCCATCATCGTAATGGCCTCGGAAAACTTGATGGGCTGCCATTATTCAGTGCTGATTATGTTTCCACAACTCACTTCTGTGTGTGTGTGTGTGTGTGTGTGTGTGTGTGTGTGTGTGTGTGTGTGTGTGTGTGCGCAGACTCGCCTCAGAAGAAGGAGGACACTCTGGTGCTGAAGATGGGCTCTGTGAGCATGGCACCTCAGGCAGATAACCCCCTCACACGCACCGTGCTGCGCAAGGACATCTACCAGTAAGTCCTGCTACAGCTCCCCCTCTGTCTGCTTTACTCCACACACACACACACACACACACACACACACACACACACACACACACACACACACACACACACACTCTGCCGTGAAGGACATCTACCAGTAAAGGCTGTGTAATGCGGTCCAGGCGTCGTCCACGCGCCAGCCCGGCTACTGGTGGCCAGCGGCCGAATTTGCGTCATTTTTACGGCATGCCTGTCTTCAACTTCCCTGGCTATTGAGTTGAACTACATGGAGTCAACTTCGACTATGTAAAGCCACAATCCACAGATACATTCTTTAACATTATCTTTAACGGTTACTTTACCATCTATGATTGTAGGACCAAAGTATTTCAAGACACCACATTTTAGATGGGTTGGGGGCGTAATTGTCCGCTCAGGCTGGCCATTCTGTGCGTTATCTTTCATTGTCAAAACAGGGTGGCTGCATGGGCTCTGGGCTCCAGTCATTATTGTGGCTACTGGCTATTATATTGGCTTGATTTGGTCATGAGCCCTGGATCATAGAGCACTGAATGAGATGGCAAACAATAAAATAAAACTAATCATAGACTGTAGAAACTACACAGCACTAAAAAACAAATAGTTTATTTATAGTTCGACTACGGATATTTCACGTCATGTTCGAAGTGACAGCCCTACTCTCGGCATAGAGAGCTGACATGACTTTGGATTAAATGCATCTTTTAAAAATGAGCGTAGCCTAGCACCTATTATTGAACAATGCTGAAATCAAATTGCGAAACCCAGAGCCATATAAAGGTATCTACAACGCTCAGGCGAAACCCAGTAACACTTGTTGATCAAGATGCATTCTCGCCTGTTCCGTATATAATGCGGAATAATTATCGTAATAATTATCAATAATGATTATAATAATAAAGGGAATGTAGCCTACCTCTCCCAGGTGCATTCATTATCACCTACTCCTGAACAATACTGAACTCAAATCTCGAAACTCGCCTGTCAACACCGAATGATGCGTTATCATAATAATAATTGAAGGAATAATCTAGGCTACCTCTCGCACTAAATACACCCATTATCACAGTGAGACATTAACACATTATGAACACAAAGAGTTAGGCTACTTCAAAACTTTTATTGACACGTCATAATTACAGGTTTTTCGTTCATACTTTTTGGTAAGAGGCAGGAGTGAAGACTCAATACAAATTTAATTGAGGACATTTGTACGCACAATTCTTTCTTACCATGACACTGCTGTGTTTAGAAAAATGTCTTTACTTTGTATCGCACCAATATGGCTGCCCGAGCTGCCCTCGTGGCACCGAGTCACTCAGCTATAAGTAGCCTAATAAGCAAGTAAGCTATAAGCAAGTCTCTCAGCTATACCAACAGGTGTGTTTGTGTGGATGATAAATGGAGCGATGCGATGGGCCAACTTATCAAACTTCCCAGCAGACAGGCGAAAGTACTCGTGCTGCTTCTCCTCATCTAACAGCCGCATCTTTTGCACTTACGTGTGGAACACTCCTTCATCAGCTCTTCCTTCGTTCAGTGCTCGCACATCCCACGTTCTTCTTTTCTTCAGGCGTTTCAGGCTTCTTTGGTGGTTGTGTCCTACTTTCAGGCTCGACGTATCGCCCCCAGTTGGTGGGGCAGATAATCCGTAGTGCGCATGCGCTAACCTTAACGATCTAACGCGCATTCAGGACAACAGAAATTGGAGTATACCTCATGTACGCGTCAAAATTGACGCACGTCTTAGACACGCGCAAATGTGACGCAGGACAGTACCACAGCCTTTAGTCCCACTACAGCTCCCCC
>NC_063201.1:28065048-28097548 GCF_017589495.1 Alosa alosa | reverse complement strand
AGCCCTGGCCTGGGACGCCGCTGCCGCTCCGCACCGCGGGATATATGCAGTAAGCAGCCATCATCGAGGACCCGCCACAAAAACACACACACTCACTCACTCACTCACTCACTCACATTCTCTCTCCCTCTCTCTCTCTCTCACACACTCACTCACTCACTCACACGCTTTCTGTCTCTCTCTCCCGCTCTCTCTCTCTCTCTCTCTCTCTCTCTCACACACACACACACACACTCTCTCTCTCTGGTTCTCCATCTCTCTGGAGGGCTCCTTCCCCAGAGATACCCCCCTGCTCTGTCCATGGTTTGCCGGTAGCGACCCCCCACAGGCCTGTTTACGCTGGGCCTAATTACAGCCTTTGTCATAACGGAGTGGCTGATTTTGAATGGTGGAAGTGACTATGTGAAATGATTGCTTCACGATGTTGCCAGGGCCGGGTCTTTTTTTTTCTTCCTCGACTCATTTGACAATGGGAAGAAAACAGTTTCTCCTCATGTGCAGAGACTGTTTTTAAAATGTGGAGTGTAAGTGCTTTAAAAATCCGGTCCAAAATCCATGAATTAGAACAGTGTCAGCTTGTATATATGTGCTAGTGGTCTGTGTGTGTGTGTGTGTGTGTGTGTGTGTGTCTGCTTCCTGAATGATCCATAACTTCCGTTATGCTCTGGATAAAATCAGCAACACACATGTAGGTTTATGAAAGAAAATATAGATCATAACCTCAAACTACAAAGGGCACGCAAGATCACCACATGCGTTTGGAAATAATTAGCACTTTTTAACATGATCACAGTATGAAACTGTATCAGTTCCTCAACACTGGGAGTCCCATGAGGGCTGGGCAGCACAGCTTATGACACACACCCACCCACACACACACACACACACACACACACACACACATCGGCTTTTCTCTGCTTCCCCTTCTCTATGGCCACTGTAAATTTACACAGCTGAAATCATTTTCCATAACCAAAAAATCACGAGATTTTTCCCAAATACATGAGTGGCGACTCGGGGAATGTCCAGTCTACCTTCGCTCCCGCTGCTTTCTTGTGGTTTGAGCTCTCTGTAAAATCTCACAGATCTCTCTCTGTCTCCCTCGCTCCCTCTCTCCCTCCGCTCTCTCTCTTTTCTCTCTCTCTCTCTCTCTTTCTCTCTCTTCTTCTGCTCTGTCGTTTTTCCGTTGCTCATGGAACACTTAATTGAAAGCTTCTTGTAGGCTGAGCAGTTCTGGCGGAGGTGGAGTGGCCCACTCTCTGGAATGCCTGTGAAAAGCTGCTGTCCTTGAGGGGGACTTATGTAACTCTGATGGCGATGTTAGAGTCAGTGTTTCCTGCATTAAGCAAACCAGAGAAGCCCTGTTGACCCTTTTGATGTTGAGTGTGTGTGTGTGTGTGTCAGTGTGTGTGTGTCTGTGTGTGTGTGTGTCTGTGTGAGTGAGTGAGTGAGTGAGTGAGTGAGTGAGTGAGTGAGTGAGTGAGTGAGTGAGTGAGTGAGTGAGTGAGTGAGTGAGTGAGTGAGTGAGTGAGTATTTGTCAGAATGTTTGCTTGACATGGGAAGAATACGATGGTGGGAGAATGAGAGAGTGAGAGTGTATTTGGCGTGTGTGTGTGTGGCGGGTGTGTTTTATGTGAGAGCATTTGTCAGAATGTTTGCTTGACATGGCAAGAATATGAAATACCTAATAGAAAGCACACATAATGAAATGGGAAGGACCTCAGTGAAGGTATTTGAGTGAAGGTGTGTAAGCGGTCCATAGGTCATTAGCCGTTTCCTAGGCCACTTGGAGACTGTCCTCGGTAGTGTGACCGTGACACACATTATGGGATGGCTAAAACAGCAGCCCTCTGCAGAACATGAAGTAAGAGTGGAGCTAAGCCAAAGGAGTTCAGCCAGTCAGGCTCTCCCACTCACTGCACTCACTCAGTTTCTCTGTACCTCTTTTGTATTCTCTCTCTCTCTCTCTCTCTCTACCTCTCTCTCTCTCTCTCTCTACCTCTCTACCTCTCTCTCTCTCTCTCTCTCTCTCTTCTGTCTCTCGTGTATACTCAATTGGCCTGATATGCATTTATGCCCCTGACTCACAGACAGGCCACATATGCAATTCATCTCGAACACTCCTATCTTACTTCCCTCTTTCTTCCCACCTGATCTCCCCTCATTCCCAGCCATCTCCAAGCCTCCGGTTGTTTTGTCTTCCATTTTCCCATCCCCCTTCACCACCCACCTCATTCCAAATTGATTTTGTCTATATGGAATGATGAAGTCACCAGGCATCATCTGCATGTAATGGCTATCATCACTTCCAGTGTTCAACATCACCTTCTGAACCGTAGGCTTAAGGAGAGGGTGGGTGTGTGTGTGTGTGTGTGTGTGTATGTGTGTGTGTGTGTGTGTGTGTGTGTGTGTGTGTGTGTGTGTGGGAGCAGACAGACGAGGTGTTCAGCCTCAGGGTTAGTCAGTCAGACTGTCTGTCAGTCAGGAGAATTCCCCTTAGTGGGGAGTTATTGCTATTTATTTATGTCCTGGCCAACACAAGCAAGCTGGAGGAATTTACTGGAAGCCAGGCGACATAGACAGAAGGGAAGATGGAGGGAGAGAGTGAGAGAGAGATGAGGGGTGTGTGGGGGTTGTTTGTTGTTGGTCTCCGATGAGGTTTACTGGGGCGGAAATGGCCAGGCTGCTTCCAAAAACTTGAATGGGTTTAAGTTCACACACATACACACTCACATACTCGTACAGCTGTTACCAGGAGCCCACGTGACTAGACTGACCAAAGCGAGAAGGCCAGTGCATACCCACTCACTCTCACACTCACTCTCACACCCATCAGACATTACTCACGGTATTCGAGGCTGAGAAAATCTAGCGGGCAGGGCTGTCCCACCACTTTTCCATCTCCTAATGGCTTTGGCAATTTGGCCTGGGCGTTGATGACAGTCTGGCCCAGTACTTGTGAATCAGTGTGTGTGTGTGTGTGTGTGTGTGTGTGTGTGTGTGTGTGTGTGTGTGTGTGTGTGTGTGTGTTTGTCATGTTTCTGGGAAGTTGCGGATGAACGGTGTTTGGCCTTGTTTTTCCCCTTACACCCCGACCTGTTTTGGTTTCTCCTCCTCTCTCTGGTTCTCTCCATTTGTCTGGACGTCTCTCATCCCTCTCGCTGTTTTCATTTCTGTGCTTCCTTCTCTTTCCTGGTGTGCTCGTTTTTCTGTATAAAAAAAAGGCCATGAATTTACTGCGCAACGTTAATTGAATGGCTCGTTGCACCAGCACTCTATTCTCATCCTTCCCACTGCCCTACACCCCCTCGCTGCCAAACGGGCCATTAACATCCGTGTTTACGGCTGCTGGAAGGGGGCTGCTGCCGCTGCGTGGGAGGCCGGGCACAGAGGGCCTTCCCTGGGCCACTCCGCCTCCGCCACCACCCCCCTGTTTCTATTTACTGTCCTGGTGGCTCTGGTTAACCAGGACCTTAGCACACACCTCTGCCCTGGCCCAACCACAGGGCTGTCTGTCAGCACGGTTAAGGTCACTCACCTCGCTACATTGCAAGTATGAGCTCCTTGTGTGTGTTTGTGTGTGAGTGTGTGAGTGTATAGTGTGTCATCTTAGGACACAATAGACCAAGGGAATCACCACCAGTCTCTCTCTCTTCTCCTCCCTCCCTTTCTCTCCCTCTCTCTCTCCCTCTCTCTCTCCCTCTCCCTCTCTCTCTCCTCTGAGAATCAGACTGTGTGTTCTGCTGCATCTTCGTGTGTGTCTTTCACACCATTGAATCAGTGTGTAATTAAGCAGAGAGGACAGGTTTCTCAGCGTAGCCAGCAGTTTGTTAGCGCCAGCTAATTAGACGAGACGTTTTGACAACGTGTTTTGGCAGTTTTTTGGTGAGAAACGGGTTCCCGCGGGCTGGCATGATTTAGACGCTCGCGTGTTTTATTTTCAACAGAGGCGTTGCTCACTGCTTCACCCTCTCAGTGCAGTGCAAGCTAAGTATAGATGGCGTTTTCACATTTCTTGAGAAAAAGCTCCCTCCTGCCCACGTCTCTGGTGAAAGGGGTGTTTTATTGACTATGCATGGAGGTTTGTAGATGTGTGTGGAGGACCAGACGCGGCTCTCGTGTAACCTGACCAGCGGGCAGTAAGCGCACGGCCGGTGGTAATGTGGAGGTAAAATGGCTGATTATCCAAAGCCTTTCACAGCTCATTTGCAGACGCTGTCAGAGGGATCCCATGTCACACAATTCCAGTGGCTATGGACGGCCATTTCTCAAGCTTTTTATTAGAATTTCTGCCCTCAGATCCTCAATCTCCCCCCACCCTCTGTGTTATTTCTTCTCCTCTCTCACTGTTTTTCTATTCTCTTTTTTTCTTCTTTTATTTCTTTAAACTCTGTCACTCTCTCTTTCTCTCTCTCTCTCTCTTTCTCCCCCCTCCGCTTCTCTCTGGCTGAAGGGAGTCGTGAGAGTGGAGTGAGGGATCATGGGAATGCGGGGTCAGCCTGAGCAAACAGACCTGCTGTCAGTCAGCATATGAAACACCTGGTGACGGCTGAGAGAGGTTACATCAGCCGCCACACCTGGGATGAATGCGCCATCAAATTGGTTTAAACTTCACAGCCCGTGCTGCTGCAGACGTAAATCAAACCAAGCTTGATAAAGCTCCCCACACACACACACACACACACACACACACACACACACACACTCACACTCACATTCACATACAAGGGTAGAAAATCCAGCAGGGTTTTCCCTGACCTGATCCCGACTAATGGGCTGTGGAATGGGCGGCCTGGGTTTTTGTGTGGGAGTGCATGGAGATGACATGCCGTAATTGGAATCGGGGGCCTGAGGAAAGCCTGGACTGATGTTCTCCCACCTGTAACGGAGGGGGTATGTTGTGTGCTGCGCTGCTCTCCCTCTCCCTCTCCCACACAGAGGCTCTGGGAGTGAGAGAAATAAATCCTCTTGTTTTAAAGTCCAAGGGGGGTCGGTCGTTAAGGCCCGACTGGACGGTCCCTCCAGGTGCTGTGTGTGTGCAGTGTGTGGATGGAGTGTGTTGCTTTACACGCTCCCCAATTTCCTGGGGAAGCGAGAGGAAAAATGTCAAGTGACCAGTGTCACTACCTCTGAGGCCGAACGTCCTGCTCACACACACACACACATACACACACACACACACACACACGACCTGCACACATCAGGTTTCAGATTGACAGAACGAGAGAAGACAAACACATCTGCATTCAGCTCCCTGAGCGCAGAAGAACTCTGTGTGTGTGTGTGTGAGTGTCTATTTCTGTTCACAATCCTGTTCCTGTTCATCTTCATGTCCCTGTTCTTACTGGTGCTGGTGTTTGTGTTGATGTTCTTGTCATTGTTCATGTTCTTCACGTTCCCTTCTCATGTTCTTCACGTTCCCTTCCCACGATCTCTTTGTATGTCTGGAACATGTGAAGAAATTGACAATAAAGCTGACTTTGACTTTGACTTTGAAAATGTTCTTCACGTTCCCTTCTCATGTTCCTCTTCACCTTCACGGTCATGTCTGTGTTCACCTTAATGTTCACGTTCTTGTTCCTCCATGTCTCTGTTGTCAGCACTTCTCCCATTCCTGTTCATCTCCATGTCTGAGGTCATGTTCTTGTCCCAAAGTGCTGGTCCGTGAGCCTGCTGTTCTCTGGACAGGCCTCCTGGGGCAGCCCTAGCCTCTCCGCTCCGCTCCGTGCCGTGTTACGCTGCGCTAGCTGGTCTCTGGCTTTTCCGTTAGCAGGAGAGTGAGCGGGGCCCAGGCTGGGCTGCGTCGCCTGTGTTGTGGGCGCGCGCTGACTTCTGTGTACTGGCTGCGGCTCATTCCATAAATATCTGTGGGCCGTCTGAAGTTATTCTCAGGGTTTTATCCCCTGTGAGAAGTCCCACCGCAACACTTGTATTCCTCTGCCTGCACTTAAGGGTTTAGTGGGATTAGAAGCTGAAACCAGACTAGCCCTACCATGCATTTATGGTCATTTCATGTACATAACTCCCCCCGTAAGCATCATGCTCTTTCAAGAGAAAAGAGGGAGTGGAGAAGAGAGAGAGAGAGAGAGAGAGAGAGAGAGAGGAGGAGGGATGGAGTGAGAGAGATTGCACAAGGAGGATTGTTGAAAATCAGAGGAAACCACAAGCCCTCTGTTTCCCCATCTCTCTCTCTGTTGGTCTTCTCCTGCCTCCTCTCCATCTCCTCTCCTCTCGTCTCGTCTCGTCTCGTCTGGTCTCAGGGAGCTGAGCTCTTCTGCCGCTTAGACGCCATAATCACATCAGGCAGCCCAGGCAGACAAATGAAGAGCTCATTGTGCCACTTATTATGGGGACATGGGGGATGTGGGATCTCTCTTTTCCCCCTCTCTTTCTGCCCCTCCTTTTCTCTCTGTCCCTCTCTTCCTTTTATCTCTCTTTCTCTCTCTCTCTTCCTGTCTTTATATCCCACTCACCCACCATTTCTCTTTGTGCTTTTCTCATTCACATGCACTCTGATTCGCTTGCTCTCTCTTTCACTCATTGTCTCTTTCACTTGCTCTCTCACTTGTGTCTTATTTCTTCCTGTTTTCCTCTCCCACCCACCCCCCCCCTCTCTCTCTCTCTCTCTCTCCCCTCTCTGTCTCTCTATCCTGACTTCACTAATACCCATAAGACTGGAGGTCTTTTCCTGCTGCCTGTTTGTGAGCTGCTGTCATCTCCTGAGTGGGATCAGTGGACAGAATGGCACTCACTCACTCACCCGCTGGACGCTACTGAGGTCCAGACCTCTTCTCGGTTGCTTCCCGGAAGGCGTGGGCTGTTTATGGTGTGTGTGTGTGTGTGTGTGTGTGTGTGTGTCAGGCCTGCGGGGTGCCTGGGGAGGGCTGAGGGAAAGGGATCACCTCTCAGCTGTCGTGGCCTCGTAAAAAGGGCCTGATCCCTGGGCTGGGGGCCGAGGGGTGCTGTGGGGGGTGTTGAGGGGGTACGGGGGTCTGCGTTCAGGCAGCCAAAGCTGCACTGTGTGTCCTGTGGCAGGATGCAGGTTTCTAAAACTACACACCCTGCCTGCACCAGAAGGACAGGGAATATGCCTGCTCCACCAAACATAAGGCTCCCAACTTTACTGGTGTTTTTTTTGTGTGTGTGTGTGTGTGTGTGTGTGTGTGTGTGTTAGATTGACACTGGATCTGTCTTGTGTGTGTGTGTGTGTGTGTGTGTGTGTGTGTGTGTGTGTTTTGGTGTACCAACATGGTCATGTGAGTGTAAATACATGACGTTATAGTTAATATGTATACATTTTTATAAGCATGCTCATGTCATGGGTCTGTGTGCAGCAGCGTTAGCAGCAGTGTGTGAGAGCAGGCCAGTGGAGCCGTGTGCCGCGGGCTGACCCGGGTGTGTGTAGCGTAATTGAAGTGCTGTTTATCTGGTATCTCAGCATTCTGCAAGCACAGCGCTCATCTGGAGTCCTTGGGAAAATATTTTACGCCCGGAGAGCGACAACGAACACATTTACGGTCAGATCTCGTTACCGTCGGCGATGGGGTGCATGTGTGCAGACGCTGGACTACCTCCATTCGCCGAAATGTCACGTTCCTGCGCGGGACTGCGTCGACTCGTACCGCAGATGGCCGCCTGGCGCCGGGCCTCGCTGACCTGCGAGGGTGATTTCATGCCTCTCCTCTCCGCTGGAGGAATGTCAGACAGGCCTCAATTAATGTCTCACTTGCTTAATTGAAAGTGCAGAGTGTGAGGAGTGGGAGAGGTCTGCACACATTCCAACCTGTCTTGTGCGCTCCCCTGCGATTTCTCATCAGGGGCCTGATTCATGCTTAGGAAATGAAGTGTTTTGCACTGTGTGTGTGTGTGTGTGTGTGTGTGTGCGCATTCGTGCATGCTTGTGTGTCAAACAGCCTTTCGCTTCCCACAAACCTCACTGTCTGATAGTAGGTGAGAAAATTGAGGGAAGAGGAGAAAAAGAGAGAGAGAATGAGAGAGAGAGAGAATGAGAGAAACCTCAAGAAAGAATGCACAGAGGCCCCTTCAGACGTCCATGTGTGAAACCACAAGCTCTCTGTGGCAGTGGAAACCAAATGGGATAATTGCTTAATGCTTGTCTAATAAGAGGCACATTTCAACCTCAGGGTGCCCAATTTTGGACTTAAAAGCACAGCAGCTTCTACAGTGAATCGCTGGCTCCTAGGCCTCTGCTACCCAACTCTTCTCTTCTCCTTCCTATGGTCCTCTTTTTCTCTCCTCTTCCTTCTCTTCCTCTCTCCTTCCATCTCTTCTCTTCTCTTTTCTTCTCTCCTCTGGCTAACTCTTCTGTTCTTCCTGTATACCTGTCCACTAATCTCCCCTCCCCTCAGCGGTCGAGCCAGACAGACACTTTTTCAGAAGCACAGGCCCCTAGGGTGGATGGGGGGGGGGTGGTGGAGTGGGTGGAGGTGGGAGGAGAGGAGGTGCAGCCCGAGGTAGGGGGCACCACGGGTAGGCGACGGGAGTGTAAACACCCAGTCACTCGCTCCCTTAGCCAAAACCTCCTCCTCAGGCCTCCTGCGCTCCCCTGGAAGCCCCCTCGCCTGGTTTGAGTTGCTGCTGCCGCTGCATCAACACACACACACACACACACACACACACACACACATGCACACACCACCCCCCAGCCAAAAACAGAGGACAATGAGTGTCCTTATTTTGCGTGTCCACATCAGGTTCAGATAAGTTTGTGAGTGGCTAGGGCAGCGCTACATAAACACGTGCACCGGGACGGCTCGTGAAGGGGACGCTAAGTAACACCAACAAGCAGCGGCTACAGCTGTCCTCATGGAAAGAATGACAAGTCCCTATCACTTTACACACACACACACACACACACACACACACACACACACACACACACATAAACATACACGTAAAATGTATGATGATCATTTCATTGTGGTAGGTCCATCACACACACACACACACACACACATTCACTCTCGATCTCTCACAGGCACACACACACACACACTCTCTCTCTATCTTACACACACACACACACACACACACACACACACACACACACAGATAATGCCACACATCCTCAGGCCCAGTTACACGCCTTTTTTAACTCGAGCACAATTATGGCCTAGAACAAATACGCTATGCTCGATATGTTTTCAGGGAAGAGCCGCTCCAAGTGCTGGCACGACTTGCCTCAATTACAGAGACGTTCAAAGTGCCCCCCACACACACACACACCCTCCCCTTCCTCCCATAGCTCCCCAACCCCCTTTATTTTTCCAAAGCGAACAAGTGAAATCATGTGAAGGCCTTTGTGGGCCGCTTGTTTCTGGGGGCCCGCTCCGTACGGGCCCGCTTAATGGATTGGTATTATTGGCTTTTTAGAGGCACTTAAAACGTTCTGTTCAAAGAGAAGCAAGGAGACGGGGCTCTGATGGAGCCTCCAGCTGACAGACACATGTTTGCCGTCCTCAAGAAAACTGTGTGTCTGTGTGTCTCTGTCTGTGTCTCCGTGTCTGTGTCTGCGTGTCTGTGTCTGCGTGTTTGTGTCTGTGTGTCTGTGTCTGCGTGTCTGTGTCTGTGTGTGTCTGTGTGCGTCTGTGTGTGTACATGTTTGTGCTAGCGCATGTGCATATCTGTGTTTGTCAGCACATGCCTGCAGCATTATATACAGAGACCTCACTCTCTCTCTCTTTCTCTCTCTTTCTCTCTCTCTCTCTCATACACACACACACACACACACACACACACACACACACACACACACACACACACATCATCATCACAGAGAAAGATTCCTGTGCCCCCCCCCCCCATTTCTCCAGATTAGCATTCATGTAATGAGAGGCATATGGGTTGCAGAGCTGCCTGTTCAGACGGTACCATTGGCTCAACACGCCGGGAGCTAACTGGGTCTGCCGAGTGCTACCAGAACCAGAACACACTCTCTCTCTCTCTCTTTCTCTCTTACACGCACGCACGCGCGCGCACACACACACACACACACACACACACACACACACACACACACACACACACACACACACACACACACACACACACACACACACACACACACACACATTAGTGAGGCCCTTTGGTCCTGTTGGGCTTTTTGTACACGTACATGCACACACACACACACACGTACACACACGTGCACACGTACACACACATGCACACACACAGAGAGATCACTGAGGGCATCTGGCCTCACAGAGCTCTACATGCAGAACTTTTCTCACGTGGAGCGACCAGCTGAAGGATGTCTTGAGACTGCCTGTGGCCACTCTAGAAAACAGCAGTGTATTGTCTGTCTAATCTGAGTGTGTGTGTACATATATATGTGTGTGTGTGTGTGTGTGTGTGTGTGTGTGTGTGTGTGTGTGTGTGTGTGTGTGTGTGTGTGTGTGTGTGTGTGTGTGTGTGTGTGTGTGTCAGATATTGTGTTCTAGGCGATGGAGTAAGGCTTAGCTTTGATCATGCGGAGGGCAGAGGATCCGCGCGGTGTGGTTTGGCGTGGCAGCAGCGGGAGGGGAGGCTGCGTTCAAGAGCGCGGCGCGAGCTTTACTGAGCGCCAGATTCCCCTGAGCCTTTCATCCCGCGTGATTTACGCCCTGCCGCTGCTGCGCCGCACTGACAGCCTCAAAGCCACCGAGCGCTCCTGGCCCGCCACCGCCACATTTATTATTCTGGGAAAGAAATGAAAGTCCCGCTAATATCGCTAGTCGTACCGCACACTCCAAATGCCTGGGACCCCACCATATGAGCCGTAGCCTTAAACATGATGATCTTTTTCTTTCTAAATATACAAATCAGACTATTAATCGTATCTACACTCACTGTAGGACTATTAAGGGCCATTCAGTCTGATATAAAGGAGTGCTTTAAGGTCCAACTTATAACGTTTTACTGGAAGCTTCCTTTTCCAGTCCTCTTAGTGGTGTTTGATGTTTGACTTTAAAGCTGCTCTTAGCTTTGAAGGTTACTCGGGTCTGTAGATTATTTTACATTTTTTCAAGAAAATAAACGTTCGGCTCATACATGAAACATTATTTTTTTGCGATTAGATTTTATCTTGATTTTGACGCACCCATATTAATGTTAAATTAAATAGCTTGCAGTGCAGCACATGTGTTTGATTTAAACGTGTTAAATCAAAGCCTGTCTATTTGTGTATGAGTGAATGTTGGGGGTGTATGTGTGTGTGTGTGTGTGTGTGTGTGTGTGTGTGTGTGTGTGTGTGTGTGTGTGTGTGTGTGTGTGTGTGTGTGTGTGTGTGTGTGTGTGTGTGTGTGTGTGTGTGTGTGTGTGTGTGTGAGGGCTACCGTGACACACATCTGTTAACAGCAGCCCTGCTAGTCCCATCCTGTGGGCTGAGCAGGCGCTGATTGTGCAGAGCGAAGTAGAGTGGAACACGCCGCCTCTGCTCCTGTGAGCAGGAGAGGCTAGCTGCCACCTCTGGCCCAGATAACAGCAACAGGCGGCCCAGCTCTGGCCCAGACCCGGTCCAGCTGTGGCTGGCTGGGGAGCTGGCCCGGGGCATGGGAACGGCAGCAGCAGAGGAAGAGGCCCATTTACCGGCGCTGGACGCTGCATCCGCCCACCTGCCACTCCTAGCAGTCCCCGCTCCCCTTTAACACGCTCACTCACTCCCCAGACACACACACACACACACACACACACACAGACACACACATACATGCTCACAAACATAAACACACGCACACACACATACACACACACACCACTCACAAGAGAAGCCTGATATTCATTAGTCACTCAGAAACAGTGTTGTACTCCACAAAGGAGAGAAGCTCGTTTAGCTTTTCATTGGTCATTATTCAATCAGGCAGTAAACATCAACAAAAGCTTATTGGCTTATTGCGTATTCTGAATAAATAGGCATTTTATAGGCGTGAGCTCATTTTTCCCCTGCGGCATGCCATTTTGACTGCCCCGAGGGTCTCAGCAGGGTCTACCCCAGCCGACACCACGCAGGCCATGAGTCAACACGCCCGGCCCAGCCGTCACACACTCATCGTACACATCATGCATCACGCTACTCAACGCACACATCGCAGGCCCGTCACACACACTCATTACACACACACACACATCGCACTCTTCACATACATCACAAACTCATCACACACACTCATGGCGTGCCCATCACACACTTCTCTCAGTCATCGGCTACATTAGTCATTACACACACACACCATGCTCCTCACACTCATCACGCACAATACTCTCATCGCATATAAATCACACACACACACACGCACACACCCATACTTTATCCATCCCCTTCCTGTGTAGTTATTGTCCATCTTTCCCTGAGGCTCTTCCTACTTCCCTAGAATGCAGCTCACCCACACAAGCTGTGTGTGTGTGTGTGTGTGTGTGTGTGTGTGTGTGTGTGTGTGGCGAGTGGGTGGATGGGCGGATGGACACAGGATGTTGTAGAGCATGTCCTGCCTGCAGGAGTGTGAGGGTGGGAGGCAGCTCTGAGCAGCGCTGTTTGAAGTGCGCCCCGCCTGTAATGCCTTTCACGTGGGCTGTTAACTGACTGGGGAGGCAGTTGTGTTCAACAGAAGCACCAGCTCATCACGTAAACACTCTCTCTCTCACACACACACACACACACACACACACACACACACACACACACACACTCACTCAGTAATCATGGCCTCTCACCCTAGGCGGCCACTACCCTGTTTGTTTTAATCTCTCTGTCTTTTTTTTCTGGCTTCTGGATGAAACTTCAGGCTTTCCTGTCCCACAGGGGTTCCTCTCATTTGTCTCTCTTTTATTCTCTCTCATTCTCCCACTCTCTCTCTCACACACACACACACACACACACACACACACACACACACACACACACACACACACACACACACTGGTTTGCTCTTGTTCCCTCTCTCACGCCTGCTCTCCGTCTGTCTGCCTCCCTCTCTCTCTCTCTCTCCCATCCATCTCTCCCCCCTCCTCTCTATCCCTCTCTATCCCTCTCTCTCCCTCTCTATCCCTCTCTATCCCTCTCTATACCTCTCTATCCCTCTCTATCCCTCTCTATCCCTCTCTATCCCTCTCTATCCCTCTCTATCCCTCTCTATCCCTCTCTATCCCTCTCTATCCCTCTCTATCCCTCTCTATCCCTCTCTATCCCTCTCTATCCCTCTCTATCCCTCTCTATCCCTCTCTATCCCTCTCTATCCCTCTCTATCCCTCTCTATCCCTCTCTATCCCTCTCTATCCCTCTCTATCCCTCTCTATCCCTCTCTATCCCTCTCTATCCCTCTCTATCCCTCTCTATCCCTCTCTATCCCTCTCTATCCCTCTCTATCCCTCTCTATCCCTCTCTATCCCTCTCTATCCCTCTCTATCCCTCTCTATCCCTCTCTATCCCTCTCTATCCCTCTCTATCCCTCTCTATCCCTCTCTATCCCTCTCTATCCCTCTCTATCCCTCTCTATCCCTCTCTATCCCTCTCTATCCCTCTCTATCCCTCTCTATCCCTCTCTATCCCTCTCTATCCCTCTCTATCCCTCTCTATCCCTCTCTATCCCTCTCTATCCCTCTCTATCCCTCTCTATCCCTCTCTATCCCTCTCTATCCCTCTCTATCCCTCTCTATCCCTCTCTATCCCTCTCTATCCCTCTCTATCCCTCTCTATCCCTCTCTATCCCTCTCTATCCCTCTCTATCCCTCTCTATCCCTCTCTATCCCTCTCTATCCCTCTCTATCCCTCTCTATCCCTCTCTATCCCTCTCTATCCCTCTCTATCCCTCTCTATCCCTCTCTATCCCTCTCTATCCCTCTCTATCCCTCTCTATCCCTCTCTATCCCTCTCTATCCCTCTCTATCCCTCTCTATCCCTCTCTATCCCTCTCTATCCCTCTCTATCCCTCTCTATCCCTCTCTATCCCTCTCTATCCCTCTCTATCCCTCTCTATCCCTCTCTATCCCTCTCTATCCCTCTCTATCCCTCTCTATCCCTCTCTATCCCTCTCTATCCCTCTCTATCCCTCTCTATCCCTCTCTATCCCTCTCTATCCCTCTCTATCCCTCTCTATCCCTCTCTATCCCTCTCTATCCCTCTCTATCCCTCTCTATCCCTCTCTATCCCTCTCTATCCCTCTCTATCCCTCTCTATCCCTCTCTATCCCTCTCTATCCCTCTCTATCCCTCTCTATCCCTCTCTATCCCTCTCTATCCCTCTCTATCCCTCTCTATCCCTCTCTATCCCTCTCTATCCCTCTCTATCCCTCTCTATCCCTCTCTATCCCTCTCTATCCCTCTCTATCCCTCTCTATCCCTCTCTATCCCTCTCTATCCCTCTCTATCCCTCTCTATCCCTCTCTATCCCTCTCTATCCCTCTCTATCCCTCTCTATCCCTCTCTATCCCTCTCTATCCCTCTCTATCCCTCTCTATCCCTCTCTATCCCTCTCTATCCCTCTCTATCCCTCTCTATCCCTCTCTATCCCTCTCTATCCCTCTCTATCCCTCTCTATCCCTCTCTATCCCTCTCTATCCCTCTCTATCCCTCTCTATCCCTCTCTATCCCTCTCTATCCCTCTCTATCCCTCTCTATCCCTCTCTATCCCTCTCTATCCCTCTCTATCCCTCTCTATCCCTCTCTATCCCTCTCTATCCCTCTCTATCCCTCTCTATCCCTCTCTATCCCTCTCTATCCCTCTCTATCCCTCTCTATCCCTCTCTATCCCTCTCTATCCCTCTCTATCCCTCTCTATCCCTCTCTATCCCTCTCTATCCCTCTCTATCCCTCTCTATCCCTCTCTATCCCTCTCTATCCCTCTCTATCCCTCTCTATCCCTCTCTATCCCTCTCTATCCCTCTCTATCCCTCTCTATCCCTCTCTATCCCTCTCTATCCCTCTCTATCCCTCTCTATCCCTCTCTATCCCTCTCTATCCCTCTCTATCCCTCTCTATCCCTCTCTATCCCTCTCTATCCCTCTCTATCCCTCTCTATCCCTCTCTATCCCTCTCTATCCCTCTCTATCCCTCTCTATCCCTCTCTATCCCTCTCTATCCCTCTCTATCCCTCTCTATCCCTCTCTATCCCTCTCTATCCCTCTCTATCCCTCTCTATCCCTCTCTATCCCTCTCTATCCCTCTCTATCCCTCTCTATCCCTCTCTATCCCTCTCTATCCCTCTCTATCCCTCTCTATCCCTCTCTATCCCTCTCTATCCCTCTCTATCCCTCTCTATCCCTCTCTATCCCTCTCTATCCCTCTCTATCCCTCTCTATCCCTCTCTATCCCTCTCTATCCCTCTCTATCCCTCTCTATCCCTCTCTATCCCTCTCTATCCCTCTCTATCCCTCTCTATCCCTCTCTATCCCTCTCTATCCCTCTCTATCCCTCTCTATCCCTCTCTATCCCTCTCTATCCCTCTCTATCCCTCTCTATCCCTCTCTATCCCTCTCTATCCCTCTCTATCCCTCTCTATCCCTCTCTATCCCTCTCTATCCCTCTCTATCCCTCTCTATCCCTCTCTATCCCTCTCTATCCCTCTCTATCCCTCTCTATCCCTCTCTATCCCTCTCTATCCCTCTCTATCCCTCTCTATCCCTCTCTATCCCTCTCTATCCCTCTCTATCCCTCTCTATCCCTCTCTATCCCTCTCTATCCCTCTCTATCCCTCTCTATCCCTCTCTATCCCTCTCTATCCCTCTCTATCCCTCTCTATCCCTCTATCTCTCTCTCCATCCATCTCTCCCCTCCTCTCTATCCCTCTCTATCCCTCTCTCTTCCTCTCTCTCTTTCTCCTTCGCTTGGCTAATAGAATCAAGGCGCTGCTCGACAGCAACTTTGAGATGTTTTATTTTCAGCTCCTCTGTGTGCTTTTGATATTCAAGCCTTTGGCCTCGCTTCCCTTTTTTTCCCATCCCTCCCTCCCTCCCCCTCCCTCCCTCTCTCTCTCTCTCTCTCTCCCTGCATCCCCCCTTCCTCTGCTGTCAGTGGTGGGCAGCGGGCGGTGGGCTGGTGGAGGCCGGTGTGGCTTGACGGCCGTGTTTGCTCTGCGCTGCGGTTTCAGTGAGCCAGTGAGCGAGTGCCCAGCGGGGGAGCTTCCTCCGGCCCCCACTCCTCCGCCACAGGACGCCCGCGCCACGCCAGCAGCAGCCAGAGTAGCCGGGGAGGCCTGGACGCTGCCCTAATGGGTTCATTATGGGGGTTAGGATTGGCCACTGGGACTGATCAGCGATGCTCACCCCTTAGACACACACACACACACACACACACACACACACACGCACGCACACACACACACACGCACACACGCACACACGCACACACACACACATACATACACACACACACGCACACACACACGCTTACATTCTCTCTCTCTTTCCCTGTTTCTGCTTTCTTTTAGCCTCTCCCACTTGTGTGCCTGTGCTCTCTGATTGTGGTCTCTCTGGCTCCTTCTGGTGCTGCTCTTTTGATCAATCTCTTGACTGCATGCGTGCATGTTTCTCTTCTCTTTTCCTAACTTGCTCACGGTCAGGGTCTCTGATCTGTCTGCCTCTCTCCCTCTGCTCTCGTTCTCTCTCTCTCTCTCTTTCTCTTTCTCACTTGCTTTAGCCTTTCCCTCCATCTTTCCCCTCCCTCCCTCCATCCAGAGGGATGTTGTGTGTCTGACACTGGAGGTGGTTAAAGTGGGGTGTGTGAGTGTGTATGTGTTTGTGTGTGTGTGTGTGTCTGCGTGTGTCCAGTCATAATGCGTGTGGGAGGAAGGTAGCCCCTGAGTAGCCCCTTAGCGTCACTACACCCACAGAGTCCACTAGAGCCAGAGCTCCTTGGGCCTCTCCTTGTGTCAGTGCGTGGGAGGGGAGGTAGCCCCTGAGAATCACTTCACCCACAACCACCACCTCCTTGGGCACCCCCAGTCCTCCTCCTCTCTGTGTGGCTGAGCTGTCTCTTTCATCTCTGCAGCACTTCACTCCCTTGTTTCCTCTACTGTCTGTCCAACCCCCTTCAACACACACACACACACACACACACACACACACACACACACACACAGCACCACTGTCGAAGGCCACATGTCAACCATGTGGGGCTGCAGATGAGAAGTTTCCATTTTTCGACGAGAGGCCGCTGGAGAAATCCCTCCATTTCGAAAAAAAAAAAGTCACTTTGTGAAAATTCTCCGAGAAGTCTCAAAACCGTTCGAGATGCCCCACCAAATAACAAACACTCCACCCGAGCGCCTTCCACAGAGGGAGAATTAGATGGTGTAGGAAGCATCTGTGGCACAGATCATTTTAATTACGCGACTCCATTTTCCTTGCTGACATAGATTTATTTGGACATTATCTCATGAGAAAGTGGTTATAGCCCTGTTGTCGTGGACAGCAAAACTGTCCCATATTTTGGAGCCAGCGGGGAGAGGGGGGGGGAATAAAAAGGGAAGGAAACTTTCCTGCGTTTTGAACATAAGTTCTTAATTCCATTATGCGGCCACTTCCAGAACCGATTCGTTGTATTATGTTTGATTTAGTCCTTTGTTTATGGGACGGAAATTTGACTTAGTTTGAAATGTTGTTTAAGGTCAGGGAACACAGTGGAGGAAAAGCCCTACTGTTTCAGCGATCTGATTACATGTTTGCGCAGTTTGACTGCTCAACCTGTAGTCTTAGTTAGCCCAATCAAATGTGGCCATCATTCCACTCAGCGTTGTTTAGGAAAAAGCCACCATTTATATCCCAACCAGGATAAATCCCTGACATGTAATCTCGCTTCTTTAAACATTTGTCAGAATTAAATAATTGACATAAAACGCACCCCTAATCAGTCGCTGTGAATCCCTGCCAAGGATTTCACTCTGCTTCGGCAGAAACATTACTTCCCAGGACATCTTTAAAGTACAAGTGTGTGTGTGTGTGTGTTTGTGTGTGTGTGTGTGTGTGTGTGTGTGTATGTTTATGTGTGTGTGTGTGCGTTTGTGTGTGTGTGTGTGTGTTTATGTGTGTGTGTGTATGCACATGCGCTCGCTTACAAGACGCTAACGTGAAGCAGATTGTATAAGTGCAGGTCAATATTGAAGCACTTAATCAATTATAAAGGGGTTAGGAAGACGAAGATGGGGAAAAAGAAAACAGTAGTGCCTCTTCAATGTCAGAGCCATAAATTGGTACTAATTTTACAACGCCATAAAACTCACTCCTTCTCCCCTGTGCGCGCATACACAGACACACACACACACACACACACACACACACTCAGAGCTCATTTGCTAGCAGAGTAAATCAGGAGCATTGCCTGTTGACCTGTTGGTATTATCACCCTGATTAGAGGAATGATGGGAGAGTTGAAGTAAGAGTTGTGTCAGCCTGTGGGCTGAAGCTCATGAGAAGCTCATGCAGTCAGAGGAATGGCCCTGGTGCGCTGATGACTGGCCCAGATCAGCCTGCTTCCCACTGCTTTTTAAGGACCCTGTTTGGATAAGCTGGATCCGACCCAGCCATTTAGATGCACATGTGACGCACAGCTGCAAAAGAACCCTTTGTTTTCCTCTCTCTCTCTCTCTCTCCCTCTCTCCCTGTTCTGATATGGCACGTCACTCCCCGTGAAGCCGGAGTCCGATACGGCGTAGTATCTTGCCCTCCCACGTGCTCTGGACGCCCGGTGTGCCGAAGGGGCGCCCCGCGGCGCCAAGTGCCAGTCAAGCCAGGATCAAGCCGGTGCGTTTGGCAGGGCACCCTCAGCTTCACAGCGCCGTGCCCCAGTCGTGAGAGAGGAGAGGATTATTTTCCTTTAATTACAGTTTAAGTGGCGTTGAGGTATGTGCCCGCCTCACTCTGGCTTGATGGAAATGACTGTATCACAGAGCGGGCCAGACATCTTCCCCTCCCCTTCTCGCCATGGTTCCTATTACCGCCAGTTATGAATAATCTATTCCATGCATGTGTTTAGAGATTAATTAAAGATAAGCCCTCCTCAATTAGGATGGCGCTGGGATTACATCAGACCCAAAGCGCAGCTCAGGTGGGTGTGTGTGTGTGTGTGTGTGTGTGTGTGTGGGGGAGGTCTGGTTTAAATCGGGCCAAGGAGGAGGAAGTCAAGACGCCTTGCCTTCACACTTCCCCGTCAACCAAGGTCGCTGAAATCCTTCCCGGACCCGCTTAGAGAAATAGAATCAGATCAGATCCCTCTCTCTCTCTTTCTATTTGTGTCTGTGTCTCTCTCCCTCTTTCGTTCTATAATGAAAGATGGGAGGAGTTACACCCTTTTGTTTTTGTTTTTTTAAAGGGAGAAAATCCTGCGGTGGACTATGTAAGAGGAAACATTTTGTTGAAATTTGTCGCCAAGGGAACCTCATCAGGAGTGGATGCATAAACAGTGACAGAGTAAATAGTACTTTACCCTGGAAACGGTATAACAGAGCAAGGCACAGCTCGGCCTTGGACTCGATTTTCCTGGGGCCACGTATAAATGTATATACGAGTCCCCCTGCCGTAATTGTAAAAGCATCTGTTTAAGTAAATGTAAATGAAACAGCACTTGTGGAAATCTAATGGTTCAAATAGCACTGTCTCCGTCGTCTCCCCACTCTCGCTGCAATGGCGGCATCCTTGGCCTGTGCAGGAATCCAGCTCAGTTTCCCAGCTCAGTTTCCCAGCTCAGTTTCCCAGCTCAGTTTCTCAGTCCCCCCCCCCCACCCCCATGCCAGCATCGTTCTTTGGGCTTGCTCTGCAGATTACACCGGAGAGGCCTTGGCTCGGGCGCTACCTGGCCCCATCTGGACAGGGCGCCATGTGCGATCCAGACCTCAGGCGGAGCCGTGCGGGTCGAGCAGCGGCGGGGCAGAAGCGAGCCGGCCCGACGGGGGGATAATGCAGATAGCATGTGGCTGCCTTCACGCCGTGCCTCGCCGCAGTATGTAAACCAAGCGGCGCTCCACTGTAAACAGGCCCTGAGTGCTCGCCCGGCCATTAGGGGAGAGAGCGTCTCACCGAGGCTATCTGCCCCCCGACGCTCCTTATCAGTCCAGGCGGCGTGTTTGGGTTGGCCACCGGGGTTGACCGCGGAGACGCCACCAGCGGTGGCACCGCTGACCCCTGAGGCCTCCCGGTTCAGCGAGCGAGCGAGAGTCACCGCGTTCGGACGTATGTGGGTTACGTCATAGTGTTGTTGCAACAAAAGAACAGCTTGTGATCTTTCTGACGAAGTGATGATTGTAAATTCGCCATAATAGAGCGGGGCTCTTCTTTGCCACACACAGTGTCGTGGCAGCGTTGCCGATCACACACACACACACACACACACACACTGGCGTCCTCGGCACGGCGCAGCGCGGCGCGGCAGCAACCCCCGGCACGCCGTGTTTATAAGCTCCGCGCTCTGACATGTAAACTGCCTGAGAGATAAATGGCTTTGGCAATTAAGATGTTGAAATCAAAGTGCAAACAGCGACTTCTCAGTATACACTAGGCCTTTGTAAACAAAAGCCTCTATTTTACCCCTCCGATATCTCCTCCAGACTTCCCACTCACTGTGTTATAGTTATCAAGCGTTGAATGAGGCCAGATCCCCCACCGCCACCCCTGTCTGTAAGCTGTTGGCTATATTTGATCCCCTCTTTGCATATAAAAAGGTAATTCTTGCCCCCAAGATATTTTGTTAGTATGACAGGATGATGCAGGGGTTTGTGGGTGTTTTTCAACTCTTTATCATGTTTATGGATAGCAGCCCTGCAGATGCGGGCTCCGTGACGCAAGCTGGCAGAGAGGAGACGGCATGATGGATGAGGAGGTGCGAACATTTTCTCTTGTCGGTCAGTGTGGGCGGCCCAGAGCCCAGTTTGAAGACTAAGCTGACCGTACGATGCTGCCGTTTTTCACACCACGCCAGTTCTCCACAATGGATCACTCTGAGGCCACAGGAAGACGTATACTGTAGGTGGCTCTGTGTCTGCTATGACCTTTACACAGCATAGACAGAACTATGACAATCATTAAGTTGTTTGGTTTCCCTCCGTTTCAGCTTCAGCCTGTGCAGTGCTGCTTTTAAATGCTCATGTAGCTGATGGCATCTGAAACTGCTATGTGTGGCTGGCGTTCTATTGTTCTCTTCTGCTCCAAACTGCTGCAGAGTTCATGATACGTAGTGAATCAGATTGTCCTCTCTCACGCTCCTGTTGTAGTCATCTAAACAGTAGCTCTTGGTGGAGTATCTTCCCATAATCCTCCTTCCAGGAAGCAGAAGAGCTGATAGGGCTGAGCCCCACACTCATCTCTTGGCTTCACCCAGCAGGCAGTTTGTAGCAGCCCGTTTCCAAACTCTCAGAGAAGGCCGCCGCTAAATCTCTGTGGCATTACCTGTCAGAGGCACCACAAAATGGCCGCCCTGGGCCTGAAATCTGCTGACGCCCTCCAGACACGGCCTGGCCACCGTCCGAATGGCTTCTCACCGCCCTAATTCACAGCCCTAATTACTATAATTTCGGATGCAAATTAAATGCAATTGGAGTTGACTTGAGCAATAAATCTTGGCCGGGTAGTTACCCAGAAGTCGCAGAGCGCAGGCAATTTGGAGTGGACCACCGTCAGTCTGGGTTCTTAACTTACTAGGTAATTGCAAGTTTCATGAATCATAATGTGTGTGTGAATTCCCCACAGACAGAGGCTGGTTTGGAAGGGGGGGGAGCGTGAGTGAGTGTGTGTTACTCTAAGCGGGGGTGGGGAGGGGGGTGTAGCTTGGTGTTCCAGAGCCAAAGGCAGTTGGGTGGGTGGAAGGGGGGTGTTGGCGACTGGTCTTGCTGAGTGCAGAGGAACCACGCAGTCCAAGATTAAGCTTCTCAGTTTTTTTTTCTTTTCCTTTAATTCATTTCTGTTTATTGCAGCTGTTGCATGCATCGTTTCCTTTAATCATATTTTTATTTAAACCATTTTTATGACATTTTTCATCAAAAGTGCATGTTACATCTGGGTATTTTGATAAAAAAGTGAGGATTTCTGCAAACAGCTTAGCCTCATGCAAGCCTCAACAGAGTGTGTGTGTGTGTGTGTGTGTGTGTGTGTGTGTAAAGTGGCCTAGCTGAGGCTTAAAACAAATCCAGAGAAAGCACTATTTGTCTTGTGGCCCTGCAGAGGACGGAGGGCCCGGAGAGGCTCTGAAAAACATGATGTGGCTCTGCACACATGTAATTTACCTTGACTAAAAAACTAATGTCTACCCATGCATGTTCATGAAGGAGCACAGGAAAGGGACACACACACACACACACACATACACACACACACACACATACACTCACACACACACATGCAGTACACACACTCACTGGGGGCTATGGTACATGTAAGCAGACAAGTACTGCATGTAATTGTAGGGGAAATGGAGTGGGAAACAGGTCCAGCATGCAGGCTCAGATTGCAGCTTCGGGTAGTGACGAGATCCAGAAGCCAGCGAGCTGGTATTACCCCAGCGTTTCCTGCCCCTGTGGCACACACACACACACACACACACACACACACACACACACACACACACACACACACAGTGCACACAGTGTGTACACTGCCGAGCTGAGGGCCACATTATTACACATGCCCCTTCAGGACCCCTGCCAGAGGCCGGCTGAGTTCCCGCAGCCCTGCCCCACATCGGCCCGTGCTTTTGTTTTATTACCTTGAACCGCGCTTAACCTTCACACAACCGCCTGCTGCAGCCAGGCCTTTCATAAGCCTCCCTGCCCTACTCCACTCCTGCCCCATCCACTCCTGCCCCACTCTACTCCTGCCCCACTCTACTCCTGCCCCACTCTACTCCTGCCCCACTCCACTCCTGCCCCACTCCACTCCTGCCCCACTCCACTCCTGCCCCACTCTACTCCTGCCCCACTCCACTCCTGCCCCGTCCACTCCTGCCCCGTCCACTCCTGCCCCACTCTACTCCAACCAAGGGTGACCCATAACACTTCTCTTGACCCTTGATGAGATTGTGCAGTTTCCTAGCTACTGGATCATTGGCAAGTGAGCCCAAATTGATTTCTGTGTAGACCCTGATCATGCTCCATGTAGCCTGAATAGAAGTCCTTCTTAGCATCATGTGGACATTTCTCATCCTCTGCTGCAGGGCTTGGCTGAAAGCCACAGGCCAATAATCTGCTGCTTGTTCTCCTTCCCCGAGTTCCCCTCACCTGCAGCGTGGTCAGGGCTCCTGACAGATACATAGCCCAGGGCCCACCGCACAGCGGCGCACTAAAAAAAACCCTGACTGTACATAAATCCCCCACACACTAGTAGTAGACCCAGTCCACTTAATCGCTTTCATTAAAAATGGCTTTTTCATAAGTTGTCGGTGGCGTGCAGAAAGGCCTCATTGTGAAGGTGTGTGGGAACGTAAGGCAGGAAGTGTTTGCCTCTATGCGCTGGCATCGCGTAAAACTACTGTGCTGGGCCTCCGGTGTGCCCCACAGCCACAGACCCGACCAGCCCGAACGCCCCCGACCCTCAACATCACATCTGCCCTGGTGGCCTTTCTTTTCCTCTATCTCTATCTCTATCTCTATCTCTATCTCTATCTCTATCTCTATCTCTATCTCTCTCTCTCTCTCTCTCTCTCTCTCTCTCAACACACACACATTCTCTCACCCTCTCATCTACTCACTCACTCACTCATTCTCTCTCATTCTCCAACTCGCCTTTTGGAGTTAAATTTGGCTGAAAATTGTGTCAAGGGAGAAAATGTTCTAAAATAATTGCCCCAGGGCCACTAAACAGAGCTCTCTCCCCTGCACCAGGGTTTGATCCGTCTTTATAAATAGCAGGATTTTGTCGTAAAAATTATGTTTTTTTGCGGTCTTTTCCTGCAATTCTGAAAGGATTGGCGAAGGAACAAGGGGAGCAAGGCAGCTCTCGCTTTCCCTCATCTGTGTGTGCATGTGTCATTTATGACTTGTTATTTTCATTTAGCACATTTTTTCTCTCTCTTTTTATATCTGCTCCAACGTTCCCTATCATTGAGGCGGCGGAACCCAGCAGTGACTGTTCCACCTGCAGTGGACTGTGTGTTTATTCTGACGGCCCCAGCACTAGCGTAGTCTGGTCATGTAGGTTTTGTCAGCGGTTCTTACTTTTTTTCAGCTTTTTTTTTTTTTTTCAAAGACTCTCGGGACAGCGGAACACCAGGGCACGTGCACCTTCGAGGGCATGTAGCCCCACTAGACTGATAAGGAACAGAAGCTTTTGGCCTTTTTTATTTGTATGTGTGTCTGTTTGTGTGTGCATGTAGAGGCTATGCGTATGCGTATTCGTATGTGTATGTGTGCTGGTGTGTCTGTGTGTTTGTTTAACTGTGTGTGCTTCTACAGTACCTCTGGTCCAGGCCATCTCCAGCCTTGCCTTCTCCCCACCTCTGCAGAACGGCATTCTCCACGGCTCCGCCCCAGCCGAGTGGTGTGGTCTTTACATGACCGATCAAACATGTCAAAGCCGCCTGTTTTTCTTTTTTTTCCGTTCTTTTTCCCCCTCTGCACTCCCTCGTTTCTTCACTTTCACCCCCGCATGTACAACAAGCAAGTCTGGCTTCAATTATTAGCACACCCCAGAGGGGAATGCTACCCCCCCCCCTTCATTTGTCAAATCCCTGGCTCATGTGTTTCTTCAGACGGCCTGAAATATGTCCTCTGATATTAAGTCACGCCACTTCCACTGGCCGCAGCGCGCACAAGATAAATGTTTATCATATTTATTTATGTCATCTGTGATGACCCTGAGCCTCAGAATCTGGCGAATTACACAGGGACTCACTGATGGGTTTCGCCCTTATGAAAAACAGCACACCCCACCCCCTTCTTATGAGGTAACTGTGGTTTGTTTAACGTTAAAAGTCATAGAAGGAACCAAGGGAGCTCTACTGTTACCAGAGGACGAGCACTCACAGCCCAGGTTGACGCGATCCCACCCAAACATTACAAAGCCGCTGCCCCAAAGCCCATCGTTTAGATAGGATGGAGGGAAAGTTATCTTTTCCAAAGCACTGATTGGAGTTGTGTTTTTCGTTTTCTGTTTGTATGTCAACAATTGGGGGTAAATTCAGTTGCACACCTCGGATCTCCCCCTCCCCATTGTTTTGCCGTTCGGAGCTCGTTGTCGTTTAGATGTGGTAATAGCCCGACTTGAGTTGCTAAATGAGGAAAGTGTATAAGAAAATTGCCATTGACATTGGCAAAACAAATAAAACTCATGTTGTCACAACATCTGTTGTCGTTTTAAGCCCTTATTTATTCTGTTTAAGCCGGCATTCTGAATTCACCAGGACAAATAAACATATCATAAGCGGGGCGAGTGCTGATGTCATGTGCAGATGTGAGATTTGATTCGCAAATTCAGTGGGATCTTGTCTCTCGCTGCAGCGCAGTGCATGACATCATTGTTTTTCGAAGGCTGCGCTCTCCTGCTCGCTCGCAAGCTCATGTGCGAATTCCCCGAGCTGATGCACTGTGGGACATAATGCTTTCTCAACTGCGTGTGTTTTCTGAGAAAGACAGAGTGTCTGTGTGAGTGTGTGTGTGTGAGTGTGTGTGTGTGTGTGTGTGTGTGTGTGTGTTTGTGTGAGTGTGTGTGTGTGTGTTTGGGTGAGTGTGTGTGTGTGTGTGCGCACTGGTCTTGACTGAGCGTTTTCAGGCTACGCTACTGTCCCGTTGATTTAAGCAGTGTTTACAGCCAAACTCAAGGTGGCGTAACGGCAAGCTTGAGGTACCAACTGAAGGCGGTGGAGTTTATCCTGTCCCCTGCTGTGCCCCCAGGACTTCCCCCCCTGACCTTCCTCTGAGGCCTGGGCCTGACTCAGAGCTGCTGCAGTAGCCCCCCTCCCCTCCCTTTGGCCTTCTGTGGTCAGCCTCTGTGGGCCTCGGGCTGCACCGATCCTGGGTGAGCTGGCCGTTCTCTGAACCCGGCAGCACCCCATGAATGCGCCTTTCTCACAGGCCTTCTTCCTCCCTCTCTCTCTTCCTCCCTCTCTCTCTTCCTCCCTCTCTCTCTTTCTCTCACTCTCTCTTTCTTTTCTCTCTCTCCCTAGATGTGTCTCTGTCTGTTTGCAGCAGCGTGCCGGGCAGTTAGGGCTCTGTGTCAGAAGCACGGCCGCTGTGACTCAGACGCTATTGGTAGTGACAGCTGAACTGCCCATGGGCCTCTAGAAGGAGGTGTGTTGGCTCTACTGCTGCCACAGCATTCTCTCTCTCTGTGTGTGTGTGTGTGTGTGTGTGTGTGTGTGTGTGTGTGTGTGTGTGTGTGTGTGTGTGTGTGTGTGTGTGTGTGAGTGTGTGTGAGAGAGAGAGGGAGAGTGCTACGGTCAGCAGCAATCCAATGATCTATTAGCCCATTTTCCTGGAAATCCCAATTTCCTTGTCTAATCTTTACTGTCTCTTTAGCGGCCCCCAGATCCCCTAATGGTGCCCTCACTGAAATCAAGAACAAACTGACCCCTCAGGCGGATTCTGATTACAATAGGTAGAGATAGCACCCACCCTGTGTTCTTTCCCAAAGCCAAACAGTGGGAGAGCACAGCACAGAAGAAACTTGTGTGTGTATATGTGTGTGTGTATATGTGCGCGCGTGTGTTTGTTTGTCCGTGTGAGGAGATTTTGACAGCATAATTTCACTAATACAATTGCCCTCGCGATCTGTGGCGGCCGTGTTTTGGTTAAGATGGAAGCAAACACTGTGGCTCAGGAGGGAGTTGTCTCTGCAGAACAGCTTGTGCTGAGAGGCATTGGCCCTCGCTCGCTCCATAAAGACTCATTGTTCCTCCCCAGCTCCCTCAAGTGCTTTTGGGCTCCTTGGATAAAGCATTGTTGGACGCGCGCGGACCAGGGCTGCTATTAGTGTGGGTTTCAAAAGGCAGTATCACACCCCCTGGACACCCCACATAGCCCCAGTCCACCCCCACACTTCCAGCTTTCTTCCTATCCTTATCCATTCACCCAGCCGCCCCCCTCTCTCTCTCTCTCTCTCTCTCTCTCTCTCTCTCTCTCTCTCTCTCTCTCTCTCTCTCTCTCTCTCTCCTTCTCTTTTTCTCTCTCTCCCACAGTTTCTGTATTAATCCCACTGACCTTCCCACTGATCTTCTCTGACCTTCTCTTCTCTCCCCATCAGGAGAGCTATGAACCTGGGCATCCTGCGAGACCCGGGCTCTGAGGTGGAGGACCGGCAGTACCAGCTGGACCTGCAGTCCATCAACATCGGCACGGCCCGCTGGGAGCAGCTCCGGCCCGAGAAGGACGCGGGGAAAGGAGGCTCGCCCGCCGAGGGGGAGAGGAACTCCCAGAATCCCGCGCTGGAGTGGAACATGGCCAGCAGGTAAGGGGGCTAGTTGGGGTGAGCGTGGAGTTGGATGGTGGAGGAGAGGAGATGCTGGTTGAACTCTGACCCTCAAATGACCCTCATATGACCCTGTTCTGGTCCACATCTGGCTGTAATCTGAGCCTAATCTGGTAGGGATCCAGTTGGGTCCAGTTGGGTCCCCAATCAGACCTCATGATGTCTTGCGAACGTGTTCCTGGTCCTCCTGGTCAGCACTGATGGTGTGGATGATGATTGTATGAAAGATGGACATGTTCGTCCATGGCAGGGCGCGCTGAGCTAAGCTGAACTTCCGCCAGCTCCGAGCCTCATGAACCCCGTGATCTGTGTCGCCATTAAAGTCTCCGAGACGAGACCTCAGGGAGTCCTGCTCCAGTCCTCTCGGCCGCAGTCATGAGGTCATTCCGGCAGGAAGCGCTCTCAGCAACCAAACACGAGCACCCACGAGAGAGAGAGAGAGAGGGCAGAGTGGGAGCTGGACAGAGCTGGCCTAACAACAGCAGAGCCACGCAGTGCTTTTAAACGGCTAAGTGTTATAAAATCCCTCAGTGAAATCTATCTGACCCCAAACATCACTTGTCCATCAACGGCTTGCCGATACAAAGCACACACACACATACTTCACCCGATTTTTTACGCCGTCTCATCCAAATGGACTTCAAGCTCGTTCCCACGAGCCGGAGAGATCGCGCCCAACGGGCCCCCGGTTCCGTCCCGCTCACGAGGTGGACCTCTCCAGCGCGCCGGGCCCGGCGCTCCGCTCCTCCGCCGAGTATCGTAATTACCCGGGCTGTCATTTTTTTATGACGCCGGGAGCTTAAACAAGCACAAAAGTTTAACGGCCTGTTTGGCTCGCCGACGCTTTCCACTCTGTGTTTTGACAAGGAGCGGGCCCAAAAAATCACACAGTCCCCGGCCAGGATTCCAGATTCGTTCCCCATCAACTAAAAATATCCCCCCACACACACACACACACACACACACCACCCCCTCACCCCTCCCCTTCCTGATTGAGATGAGGAGAGGATGGGGGGTGGGGGGTGGGGTCACAGAGGTTTCTGGAGCGGTGTTTTAGTCGAGGCCCAAAGCTTTATCGCAGCACTGAAGAGTGGGGTGTGGGGGGGGGGGGGGTTAACAGGCTGAGAACCTGCCAGAGTTGTTCATTGTGAGGGGGACGCGGGTTGGGGAAAGAGTGGGAGAGGGAGGAGGTCAGAGCAGTGGTCATGTTGGAGTCTCCCGCAGCACCTTCTGCATGTTGGGATGCAGGGGCCGCCTGCCAGGTTTCGTCGGTCACTAGCTAGCTTGGGAACCCGTCGGACCCCAAGGAATCGGCGTTATTGAAATGAAAAGGATTCTCATGACTCCCCTTTACCCCCCCTTCTCCTCCTCTCCTCTTCTCCCACCGTCCTCCTTGCTGTCCAGTAGCTTTGGCCCCCGTGTCGACGCTTTCCTGTTTTCGGGCCTGACCGCTGCCATGGCAGTGAGGGGCAGTCATAAAGCAAGGCTCTCCCTGTGGCCAGCACACCAGAAACCCAGCTCTGAGATCCATCACCTCCACTCACATTGCAACGTGCCATTAGTGTGTGTGTGTGTGTGTGTGTGTATGAAAGAGAGGGGGATGTGTATAGGCATGTGTGTGTGTGTTCCTGCTTGTGTGTGTATGTTTATATGGGAGTGTGATAATGGGTATGCGTGTGTGTGTCTATGTGTCCATATTTGAGTATGATTATAAATGTGTGAGTGTGATGGTAAGTAAGTATTTTTGTGTGTGTATGTAAAAGCCTCTGCGTGTGTGTGTGCGAGAGAGAGCCTGTGTGTGTTTGTGTGCGAGAGAGAGAGCCTGTGTGTGTGTGTGTGTGTGTGTGTGTGTGTGTGTGTGTGTGTGTGTGTATGCGCTCTGACTCCTGTGGTCCCTGCTCACCCGCCACATTAGCAAATATTGCTGCGCGGTGTTGAAACGGCCGTGTCAAAACACAGCAGCCCAGACGGGAGCAAACAGCCCTGCCTGGCCTCCATGACGCTATGCATGCTAATATGCAGACCCTTCAGCACACAGTTACTGTGTGTGTGTGTGTGTGTGTGTGTGTGTGTGTGTGTGTGTGTGTGTGTGTGTGTGTGTGTGTGTGTGTGTGTGTGTGTGTATGTTGGGTGGGTTAATGAAAGGTACAGTTTGTGATTTGTAATTCTTGTCACTTTTTGTCAGATTCAGTGAATTGCTCCTCAGTTTTCTCCTGCCGTCTCATTACTCCCGGTCAGGAGTGCTCTCTCCCTCACTTCTTCACTTTTTCTTGCCCACACTCCTCAATCCCTCGTTCGCTCTCTCGCTCTCTCGCTCTCACCTGACGGATATCACAGGCCAATGCTGGAGGCTCTGCTGGAAAACAAAGGCTTGAGTCCTGTGCCACGTAGCTGTGGGTTACCGTGTGATTTAAAGGGTTCCAGCCTGTGAGACGAGTTGACTTCATGCCTCACACAACACACTTCTGTGTGTGTGTGTGTGTGTGTGTGTGTGTGTGTGTGTGTGTGTGTGTGTGTGTGTGTGTAGGTCTCTACTGTGCTCCTTCACACCCTGAGGACTGAGCATAACACGGTGTGACATGCCACTTCCCCAAGTTCACACCTCTCACCTCCACCCCTTACTGTGTGCCTCCTGCTCCAAACATTGAGCTCAACTCCTACACACACACACACACACACACTGAAGCACTCAGCTCAACTCACCTCTCATCTCTCATACACATAAACCCTGACGCCGTGTTTCCACAGCTTTGGTGGGGAAAGCGCTGTAGTCCCACTCACATACAGTTAGAACTGTACAGTTGACTGTAAAGAAAAAGGCTAGAACACACACATGCATATACACTCACATATAAACACACTTTCTCTTGCTCTATCTCTCTTTCCTCTCTCTCTCTCTCTCACTCACACACACACACACACACACACACACACATACTGTACACACACACACACACACAGTCGGGGAGGGAAACCCCTCAGCTGTGGCCTGGCTGTGGCTGCTGATAGGGACTATCTGCATGCCTCTAGCTTTCTGAGTGGAGTGAGTGAGAGTGGGCTGTGAGGCCATTCACCCCTAAAAGACTACAGGACTACAGACGCTAACCACAGACTGCTGTTACTTTCACCAAGAGAAACTGTGGGGGTCTAATTTACTAGTTGATATGGCCTGTCCTGCCACACATAAACACACACACAAGCTGGGGGGTCTCCTCACACCAGTGCCACACACACACACACACACACACACACTTCTTCCCCAGGCGGCATTGTTGTCTGAGGCAAGTGAGCAGAGCACAGGCCGGTGTGGAGCGGGGCACCAGGCACCTGTTTCTGGCTGCAGTAGCCCAGCACAGCACAGGAAAGATCAGCTCAACAGCCGCCTCCAAACTGCACAAACGATCTGACCTCCCAGCCCACAGGCCTTGCCATTTCCCCTTACCCCCAGACCCCCCCCCCCCCCCCCCCTCACTCCTTCCCTTCCTGGAAAGAGAAGCCGTACACCAACAGTACTCTCAGAGGGCACATTTGGGCACGACATGATATTCTGTGATCCAGGCGTTTCTTAAACACCACTCGCCGGGCCACCTAGAAGCTGGGATTTTTTTCTCCCCCCTAATCCTCTGCTGGGCTATAAATATTGGAAGCTCTGTCGTTTGATTGTTTTAATAGCAACAGATGTGGCAATTAACACCACCTTATAAAGCCGACTTGTATATTTGTTTTACAGCTAACAAATGTTCCCGCAAATATGACCTGATTGTGGGAATGAACATTAAGGAAATGAAGGGGAGGTTATGTTTTGGACTCGGCGCTCAGGCCCAGTGTGTACGCCATCAGGGTGTGTTCTCAATCCAGAGGCGTCTCGGCCGGATCTTTGGGTTATTCTAGCTGGGTACAGGGGATAAGTGTGCGTGTGTGTGTGTGTTTGTGTGGCCACTTATGGAAGCACTTCACAGTTTGTCCTGAATGTGAAAGCGGAGCTTTGTGTAGTTGAAATTGGAGTGGTGTTGTGTGGCTTGTGTGTGTGTGAGTGCTCTCCTCTTTGTGTGATGGCCTTTGTGTGGCGAGCTGGACTAGGACTCCTGCCCATTGATTTTCCAGTTGCTGTTTGTAATCATGCTGAAATATTAGGCAAACATTGTGATTCTTGTGTGTCAATGTGTGTGTGTGTGTGTGTGTGTGTGTGTGTGTGTGTGTGTGTGTAGGTCTCTACTGTGCTCCTTCACACCCTGAGGACTGAGCATAACACGGTGTGACATGCCACTTCCCCAAGTTCACACCTCTCACCTCCACCCCTTACTGTGTGCCTCCTGCTCCAAACATTGAGCTCAACTCCTACACACACACACACACACACACACACACTGAAGCACTCAGCTCAACTCACCTCTCATCTCTCATACACATAAACCCTGACGCCGTGTTTCCACAGCTTTGGTGGGGAAAGCGCTGTAGTCCCACTCACATACAGTTAGAACTGTACAGTTGACTGTAAAGAAAAAGGCTAGAACACACACATGCATATACACTCACATATAAACACACTTTCTCTTGCTCTATCTCTCTTTCCTCTCTCTCTCTCTCTCACTCACACACACACACACACACACACACACACACATACTGTACACACACACACACACACACACACAGTCCCGGGAGGAAACCCCTCGGCTGTGGCCTGGCTGTGGCTGCTGATAGGGACTGTCTGCATGCCACTCTAACACCCAGGTGGAGTGAGTGAGAGTGGGCTGTGAGAGGCCATTCACCCCCTAAAAGACTTACAGACTACAGACGCTAACCACAGACACAAGCTGTTACTTCACCAAGAGAAACTGTGGGGTCTAATTTACTAGTTGATATGGCCTGTCCTGCCACACATAAACACACACACACAAGCTGGGGGGTCTCCTCACACCAGTGCCACACACACACACACACACACACACACACACTTCTTCCCCAGGCGGCATTGTTGTCTGAGGCAAGTGAGCAGAGCACAGGCGGTGTGGAGGCGGGCACCAGGCACCTGTTTCTGGCTGCAGTAGCCCAGCACAGCACAGGAAAGATCAGCTCAACAGCACGCCTCAAACTGCACAAACGATCTGACCTCCCAGCCCAC
>NC_063201.1:28052548-28060048 GCF_017589495.1 Alosa alosa | reverse complement strand
CCTCCCTCTCTCCCTCTCTCTCTCGCTGTCTTACACACACCTCTCCACTCTGATCCATCTCGAACACAGACCTCTCACATCCCTCACGTCTCACACACGTCTTGTGGAAGGCCTCTCACAGACCTCTCACGCGCTTCTCTTGGCTGGACTCTCCGTGGTCCCCGGTGGGTGATCAGTGCTCTAGCAGCTCATTGCCTGAGAGGGCTCTCCGCAAACTAACATTAACAACGCCACCAAACACACACACACACACACACACACACACACACACACACACACACAAACAAACAAACAAACAATCAATCGCCCCCATGTCACATCCACAAACACAAAATGGTCCTGTGTCACATCCAATTTGTTAAGCAAACATTTTTATTAGCGTGATAAATAAATGTGTGATTTGTTTCTCTCGCTCTGTTGTGAGTGTGGGGTAGAGGGTCGGTGCTGCACATGTGTTTCAGGTTTAGCTCTGTGCGCTCTGCGCACTCTCACCCCACTCACTCCTGTCCTGATTCGTACGTTGCCTCTGTTATGGGGCTGCAGTTGAAGAGGTTGTTACTCAGGGGTCACCTGGGTTCAGCCCATGATATTTAGCAGCTCTACAACCAGCCCTGCATCTGTGAAGTGTGCGTTTGCGTGTGTGTGTGTGTGTTTGCGTATGTGTGTGTGCGCATGGTGGGAATGCAGTATCATCCCTGCCTCCACCTCATCTCACCGGCGTCTCGCTGCATCGTTCAGACTGCAGGGCCCTCTAGTGGCCGTGGGGTGAACTGCACACTCCACTTACCTCATCTCAGCTGTTTTGTCAGAGCTCCGTGATCCACTTCACCTCAGACTTGTGTTCCGAGACTCTAAATGAGTTAATATAGCTGTATGTTCTAGATGTCAGTATATATCAGTCGGTGTATAGTGGGGATATAGTGGGGAGCTGTGCGTTTTCCATATCACTATATTATCCCATGCATTATGGAGTTGCCCAATTCCTCACAGTTCTACATGCATAGTCAAGCAAACTTGGGGCAGTTAATCCCCACAACTTGACTGGAGAGGATTACTGAATGCAGCCATCCTCCAGCAGATCTATGCTGTCTGATGGTTATGGAGGTGATGAGCTTCTGAGGCCAGCTAACAGTGTTGAGCCAAAGTCAGAAACGCTGTGTGTGTTGTTAGGCAGTGGAAGTTGTGTTGTGTTGTGTTGTGTTGTGTTGCCTTGCCTTGCCTTGCCTTGCCTTGCCTTGTGTTGTGGTGCGTTGTGTTGTGCTCTGTTGTGTTTTGCTGTGATGTGTTGTGTTGTGTTGCGTTGCGTTGCGTTGTGTTTTGATGTGTTGTGTTGTGTTGTGTTGTGCTATGCTGTGCTGTGAAGCAGCCTCCGCTGACAGCTGGCTTTTATTGCTCTCTAATGAGTTTGTTTTGAACGGACGAGTGCTGGCATTGATGTGATCTTTCTCTCTCTCTTTGTCTTCTTTTGTCATTCACGTTTTTTATTTTCTTTATTTCCGTCTTTCTTTCTCCCTCATTTTTTTTCTCTGTCAACCTGTTTCTCCACTGCAGCTTTCTTGAGACCTTCAGACCCATGTGGCTATACGTGTGTGTGTGTGTGTGTGTGTGAGTGAGTGAGTGAGTGAGTGAGTGTGTGTGTGTGTGTGTGTGAGTGAGTGAGTGTGTCTGTCTGTCTGTCTGCATGTGAATCTCAGCAACTGAGTTAGTCCACAAAATTTGTGCCACACACATCCACACAAAGCCCAAGGGCATGCTGGGACATCTGCTGGAGGACCACCAGCCCAGCTGTCATCATCTTTCCCTGAGGCCCGTGAGCCCTGCAGACATGCCAGTCATTCCACTGCCACTTCTTGCCATCGCTGCCAGCTATCTCACACCACGGGCAGTGTGTGTGTGTGTGTGTGTGTGTGTGTGTGGGGCAAATCATCCCTAAGAGCTCTCCCACACTGCCAGCAGAGTGTGTGTGTGGGCAGCTCATCCCTAGCAGCTCTCCCACACCACGGGCAGTGTGTGCATGTGTGTTTGTGTGTGTGTGTGGGCAGATCATCCTGGACCCCGGGCTCTTAAGCAGCCAATCTCAATCTGCACAATAAGGACCTGTCAGGCTGTCCAGTTTATCCAGCTGCCTGCAGACAGAGCGCGCTCAGATGGACGTTTCAGTGGAACAACTGGTCGGCCCCAAAGCGTGCAGGGCTTGAGTCATTGAATTTAAAGAGTCTGTCTGTCTGTCTCTCTCTATCACACACACACACACACACACACACACACACACTCTCACTGTCTCTCTCTCTCTCTCTCTCTCTCTCTCTCTCTCTCTCTCTCTCTCTCTCTGTGGCGTGACCAGAGGCATATCTAGGTCTCTCACACTGAAACAGACCTGCTGCAACTCTGCAGTGGACATCCTGCCAAGTGTCCGGTTCTGATTCCCGTTGATGAGTCCCCCCCACACGCTAATGATTAATCTCAGCGATCCTGGTCAATCGGCGCACAGGGCCCCCGGTGCACCAGGACTGGACCGCGTCTCCCCGACTTCAAAGCCGGCGCTCTGACAGCACCGCACCGGCTCCTGCGGCTCACCGCGCGCGTCACTGACGACCTGTCATGGTCCCTCACTGTGTCTCGTTCGGTCCGAATCCCCGGTCCTGTCCCCGACCCGTATACACTTAACATCCAGCAGAGAAAACACACACACACACACACACAGCCCTGGGATAACTAATACCTTACTGTATCATTTTACTAGGACCCTGCAACAATAGGCATTCCATGCTCCGCGTTTCATGGTTAAAGAGGTCTGTCCCCAGAGTGCGGGGGGAAAGCCTGGTGCTATGAATAACTCCATTTGGTGACTCCATCCTGGGTTCTGTCATCAGTGTTGTTGCAGCCAGTCCCTCACCCCCAGCTGTCTTGCTCTCCGCCGGCCTGGGACTTACACATGGACCCCACATTCCTACTGGAACTTTCTCCCCGTTTGAAGTCCCCAGTCTTTTCATTTACTGCCAGTGGGACTTCTTTGTGACTGTTTTGTGAACAGCTGACAACACAGTTTTCAGTGGTGTGTATGCTTTTGTGTGCGTGTGTGTGTGTGCGTGTGCATGTTCGATGTCTTGGCGATGTGTGTGTGTGTAATGTGGCGGATATGTCTTGGCCAAGATGTGTGTGTGTGATGTGGGTTTGGTTTTGATGCCTGATTGTTTAAGAGTAGATTGCCACCCTTAGTTTGTCTCAGTGGAGTGGAGTGCTTTAACGCTAATAAGCCCCAGCCTGTTCTGCTTTCTACTTGCAAAAATGCGCTGCCTCATGCCTGGGCCTTAGAGCACAGGCCATCCCAAATGCGCTGCCTCATGCCTGGGCCTTAGACCACAGGCCATCCCAAATGCACCATCTGTGCCTGATGGCAGGGGCCGTCCATGTCGCCACATTCTATGCCGCATGGCAGAGGCCATCTGCACTGCCAAACTCTGCGGCAGAGGTTGGCCGAAATGCCAAAACCTATTCCCAATGGCAGAGGCTAATCGAAATGCAAAACTCTATGCCCAGTGGCAGTCTAATCGAAATGCAAAACTCCATGCCCAGTGGCAGTCTAATCGAAATGCAAAACTCCATGCCCAGTGGCAGTCTAATCGAAATGCAAAACTCTATGCCCAGTGGCAGAGTCTAATGAAAGTGCCAAACTGTCTTATGGCAGAAGCCGTCCGCACTGTGCCTGTGGTTGTGTGTAGTGGGAAGTGGAGCTTGGCCGGGAGAACTCACAGGCAGCCAACACGCTGCCGCAGTGACACGCTTTCCCAAACATCTCAGCTATGGCCAACCTGAGGCCCGGGCAGCAGAGGAGAGGAGAAGGGGGAATGGAACGAGTGAGTGAGGGACTGTGATGAGAGAGAGAGAGCGCTGGGAAATACCCATATGTATGACATCCCTAGAAAAACAGTCTCATAGTTTAGAGCAGCACATTTTGTTCTCTGCACTTTACCAGGGCATCAAAGGCAATGAGGCATTAGTGCTTTGTAGCCCCCACACAGGCACACTGTGGAGTCTGGCCTCCCATCGTTAGGAGCGCTTGAATCAGTTCTCTCACGGCACAAGCAGTCGTGCACTACACACACACACCACACACACACACCACACACACACACATATACACATACATACACCCAATGAACCTGGGCTGCCATCAGGAACAACCATCTGAAGAAGATCTCTCACGGCACTAGCAATGGTGCAGTTCATTGCCTCACCCAGCGCTGTAGAAAGGCCTCTGCCGTTCCCGGGCACACACACAGAAACACACACACACACACACAGAAACTCACACACACACACACATACAGCGTGCTCTTCCCAGGCCTGGCGGCCTGTCAGCAGTGGCCTTCAGTCAGATGAAGGCAGATGTAACATGACAGTGTGGAGATTATGGTCTTACCTCCTAGTAGTCCTCCACATATGGCCCTGGAGTGGAGAGCGCCGCAATCTCACGCAATCCCCAGCGCCACAGGGCGGCAGAGGTGCTGCTCAAGTGAGAACAAATTTCCCCTCCCATTACTCTGAAACTGCAGTGTCTGTGTGTGTTTCTGTGTGTGTCTGTGTCTGTGTGATTCATCAGTCCATTCTTTCTGTGTGTTTCCCTTCAGGGAGTTGTTGTTATTAGCAAGAGCATTTGTTTGCAGTCGACTATTTTCCCTTCTTTTGGCTTGTCTGTGGTTTATCATCAGTTTCATGTCTGAGCGAAGGAGTTAATCTGTGTTTGTGTGTTAGCTGGTGTGACGCATGCAGATTGGCCAAGTCTTGTCCCCCACTCAGAACCCCCACCCCCCCACCCCCCTTTGCCGCAAAGCTCAGTGCCCAGGATTAATATGTCCCTTACCATAGACAAAAAAACTTTCCATAGAACTTGCAGCCAGGCTCTGGACTCATATGTGTGTTGTCACGACTCGTGGCATTCCGCAGCTGAAAGCAAACCATATTACTTCCATGCCCGTTGCATTCCCCGAATTCTAACTGTGTGTGCCGTGTTTGTGTAGATTGAGAGCTCAAGCTCTTTAAGCCCCATCAACCTGTAATGGATTCTGGGGTCAGCTGCCTAGCCCAGCCCCTGCCCTCGGGGTCAAGGTCCAGCAAGCGGAGAGGGAGGCGCCAAGGCGTAAGCGAGTAAATTCTTACGCCTGGCTAAGCCCGGCTGACTACACAACTTACAAGATTTGTTCTAAAGAATCTTGAGCCTGCACTTCAGCTCGATCTTTAACTCTGTATTTGAACTTCAGCTCAACATCTGTCTGAGACGTCTGTGGCTTGTTAGATAACCAGGCCTCAGAGAACATTCTAGAGAGGCACCTGGAGGAGTTGGCAGCGCTTATCAAGGGCGCAGGTAGGAATGAGGAGGTCGGAGCTGACGCTGAGGTGCCTGTTAACCCTCTCCGAGAGACCTATCGCTTACAGGCCCCCGATAGTTGCTGCACGAGTCCTGTGTGTTTTTTCCGACACCCCCCCAACACCCTTCCACTGTACAGTGCAATAACAAATATGCCCTCGCCATCTCGCCACTTGATCTCCTGCAATTCCTTAACACTCCTATGGTGAGTAAGTCAATTGCTTCAGTTTGTCTTTGCAATATCTTCACATTTTCGAGGGCCATGTCCGAGTTGCCCTGCCCCCTTCTTTGTTATGAAACCGTATCTTTTGAAACATTCCCGTTTCGTCTCCTAACCTCCCCCCCCCTCCTCCACCTCTCCTGAAAAGGTGCTCAGTGACCCCTCGTACGAAAATCAACTGTTAATTGACAGGCAGTCAAAACAGTTCACCTTACCCCTGACCCCCAGCGGCAGATCGCTCGGCCCCCGGACCCCCTCTCAGGGCACTGGAGTGGCGCATTCTCCAGTTCACCCCGGTAACCCGATCTGTTTTGAGATCAGTAGCAGCTGAATCGCCTGCTCGTATCGGTTTGTCAAAATTGGCGTGAAACTCCAGATAAAATCGGCGAGCCTGAAATCGTGTTAGAGGGGAAACAAACGCAGCCTTTGAGGAGAGGCGCGCGGACCCCGCCGTGACCCCTCGGCTCTGGTTACGGGGCTCAGGTGAGGAGGGGGGTGTGGCCGGTGTTGCCCCACCTTCCTCTCCCTCCGAGATTGGAAATAAGTCACCGGCTCGGGGGAGCAGTCAAACACAAAAACTCTGTCGGGCCAAAGCCACTCAGCAGCGGCGTGTTTGGTTTGATTGCCCGAGCCCTTGCTCATGCAGCGAAAGGCAAGCCGGAGCAGCGCAGCACAAAAAAAAACACCTTCCACCTGTGTAAGCAGAGCTCGCGCTTTTACAATAACAGGTGAATGAATGTAGCCGGGTGTGCGTTTCTCCACCTCGCCAGGCTTGGGTTACCCTCCCGCCGGCCTCTCCCACTCTCCCAGCCATCTGCCCACTTAAAAATGATGACTGAGATGTGACTTCCTCTTCCCCTCTGGCTGTTACGGTATCACCATGACTGACCCCGCGGCCACGGCCCTGTTCTCCACTCTTCTGCAGCGGGAGTGCAGAAGAAGGTTACTCTGCCCCCCTCAGGAGACTGACCTACAGTACCAATCAAGGTGAGATGTGTGTTGCTCTGTCCACGTGAAGGCCTGAATCAACTCCAGAGATCCTATTGGGCTCGTGTAAACCAGGGGGCCCATCGGTGTGTTATTAAGCACACCAAGGAGGGGCTATTATGGAGACTTGTTACAGGGTTATCCATCTTATCGTGCCTGTCAGTGTTAACTGATTGCTGGTCCTCATTTCAGGAACAGTAATTTTAGCACCTCTCCAGCCAGCACTTTATCACTTTAAACTCCCCCTGTCATCCATCAGTGTTGGGCGCGCGTCCAGGCCTGAATTAGAGGAGGATTGTTTCTTCTTCTCCTCTTCTTCTAATTCTGTTCCTCTAAACAAGGCGTTTGCCAAAAGAGCGCTTCGCTCTCATCTCCACCGTATCTCCCTCCCGGGGGTCCAAGCGGCCGAATCATAACAGTTTCTCGGCGCGAAAACACAGGGCACTCTCGAGACCCATCCTTGCTCCGGTTCTAACCTTCAGTTCAACTTTAACACCCCCACACACACACACACACACACACGGCCCCACATCCCAACACCATCTTGCGTTGCTGTTTCTCAGTCCTCGTAACTAAAGCAGAGCTGCGGAACTGCCGCGCGGGTGCGGGGAACAGGCATTCCATGACCTAATGTGGAGAGCGCGTTCCCGTTTGAAGTCACAGACATCTGCCGTTTTGGTGGGGAGTCACCAAAACACAAAACCCAAAGCATTGTCAAGACTCCTTTATGTTGTTTGTCAAAAGTCAGCGCCATATCCTCCATCACCACCCCCCCCCCAAACTCTGTTGTTTCCCCAGTTTCACAACACTTTTGCCAGACAAGTTAATAAGTCATTTGGACTTGGTAACCCGAACCTGAAGGTCCTCCTGCCTGCGTCGTAATGCATGCGCGGTCGGCCCTTTGAAGCCCCGTCCCCAGTTGCTT
>NC_063201.1:28040048-28047548 GCF_017589495.1 Alosa alosa | reverse complement strand
GTCACCCTCACCACCTACAAAGCCTGTCAGTTTGTCAAGACATCACACTCACACTCACACACACACACACACACACACACACACACACACACACACACACACACACAGAGAGAGAGAGTGCAACACACTGTTGCTCCATACATATGGGACACAGAGACATGTCTCTCTCACTCATTCTCTCTTTCTTCCTCTCTCCCTCTCTCTCTCCCTCCATCTCTCTGAAACACTAAGTGCTTGGCGATGCTGTCGTTTGTATTTGTTTAGTGTTGCCCGGTGACTGCTCGCACTGTCCGGCGCAGCTGAGGGAGACAACGATAAGATGTTCCCCAGCCCAGCGGCAGCCAGCCCGCAATGTGGCCCGCTCAGAAAGAGTGGGGGCGTGTCTTGTGCCAGCCTTGGTCGGCCTTAAATGGAGCGTGGCGCAGTAAAAACAGCAGGCGTGTCCGACCGCCCAGAGATGACTGCCTAGCTATGGGTGGCATGCATGGCCATGAGCTAACGGCAGCATCAACTGGACGCCAGCCACAGTGTGAGGGAGCCGCAGGAAACACACACACACACACACACACACACACACATACTCACTCACCCATACTCACTCACCCATTTACTCTCTCTCTCTCTCTCTCTCTCTCTCTCTCTTTCTCTCTGTCTGTTCCTCTTGCTCTGTCGCTCTTTATTCCTCTTTCCTATTGTCTTTGCACATTTTCTCTCCACTTTGATCTGTGGTTTCTTGTCTGTACACAACTTTCCCTTCATGCTTCTCTCTCAATTGTGCTTTGTTCTCCCTGTTTTTCACACAAACACACACTCACACGCACACACGCACACACACACACACACACAGAGAGAGAGACACTCACACACACACACAAACATGCGCACACACACACACACACACACACACACACACACACAGGCTGAACTGGGTTAAATGTCAGGCAGATGTGCCCAGATGTGCCTGACGCCCTGAATGTGGGTGGCACTTTCACACGTTCCTACTCGGCTGTGTTTTTTTCCAGCGGTCCCTCGTCGTCCTGCCACGCTGTGCTGTGCTGTGCTGTGCTGTGCTGTGCACTCCACGCTCCACGCCGCGCGCCTCCTGCTCCTGCTCCTGCTCCAGTCTGCTCTGCACGTAGCTGCAGGGATGAGCTCATGATTGGCCACGGGGGTGGATCGGGAGCGGCGCGGCGCAGCGCAGCGCGGAGGAGGGAGCTGGAGGGGATGCTTCAGTGGCAGTGGGGGGTGCGGGGTCTGCTCTGGTCCGCTCTGCTCTGGTCCAGAGTAATGGCTGCAAAATAGGATTTGTGCTGGTGTGTGTGGTGGTGTGTGTGTGGTGGGGGGGTAAAGGCGAGGCTGGCGTGGATTTATCACCGCCGGTCAGTGGATGAAGAATGGTCAGAATCTGTGCAGCACTCTAGTCTACCAGAAGCACCTTAACATTGAGGACGAGAGAGTGAGTGTGAGGGCAAGCAGCCAATAAAATGTGTGTGCTTTTGCAAGTGTGTAAGTGGTTGTGGGCCTGTATGTGTGTGTATGTGTGTCTGTGTCTGTGTCTGTGTTTGTGTGTGTGAGAGAGAGAGCAAAAGGAATTTGGTAACAATGAAAGTGTTTGTAAGTGTATGTGCGTGTGCGGATGCATATTTGTAAGAGGAATGTGTGTGCGTGTGTCTGTGAGCACACGTACAAGTATGTGGTTTTGACATGAATGTGTGCGAGAGACAGCCCTGAACATTTGGCTGTGTATTTGTGTTGGCCACTTCATCCCTGCGTGTGTGTGTGTGTGTGTGTGTGTGTGTGTTGTGTGTGTGTGTGTGTGTGTGTGTGTGTGTGTGTGTGTGTGTGTGTGTGAGAGAGAGAGTGTGTGTGTGTGTCTGTCTGTATTGGCCACTTAATCCTTCCGTGTGCGTCTGTGTGTTGGCCACCTTATCCCTCTGTGTTTGTGTGTGTGTGTGTGTGTGTGTGTGTGTGTGTGTGTGTGTGTGTGTGTGTGAGTGAGAATGTATGTGCGTGTGCCGGCAGAAGGCAAAGTGTGAGTCTCCATTCAGCGTGTCCTCACGCAAGTGCCTGTGGATGTCATGCCCACTGCGCATTATAATTCAGGAGGGGATTATTTTACGACTTCATTTGAACCACGCAGGCCGTTATTCATGCCTGGCTCTGTTGGACCGGCCCTTTCATGCCCCCGGCTTCCACCAAGCCGCCGGGCCTTGAAATATTGAGCATGGAGCGCAATCTGCCTTTAAATTGCGCTAATTCGTTCCCAGCAGCTTTTATCCCCAAAAGTGGCTTTTTCTTCGTCTCTCTCTCTCGTGTTCATTTCAAAGCATCCCGTGCTTAAGTGGCGATTCATCAGTTTGATGGAGGACTTCTATGTCTCGTATAAATTGCCCAGAGAGAGAGAGAGAGCGAGAGAGAGCGAGAGAGAGCGAGAGAGAGAGAGAGAGAGGGGGGAAGGGCGCCAGAACTCTTTGTATTACTCTGTAATTGCGTCTGCATCCGTAGCACTTAAGCTCCAGGGGAAGGGAGGAGTGGGGAGGGGAGGGTGTAGGGTTCACAGAGGAGAGGAGAAGAGAACAGGAAGTAGAAGGAAGAGAGGAGAGGGAGAGAGGAGAGGAGAGGAGGGCAGGGAGGGGCAGGAGGGGAGGGGAGAGGGAGAAGAGAAGAGAAGAGAAGAGAGGAGAAGAAGAGAAGAGAAGAGAAGGAGAGAGGAGGAGAGAGAGGAGAGGCAGGGGGAGGGGGGAGGGGAGGAGGGTAGAGAGAGGGAGAGGAGAGGAGAGGAGAGGGAGAGGAGAGGAGAGGAGAGGAGAGGAGAGGAGGGGAGGGAGGGTTAAATGAGGCCCCAGCACAGGGGTGACTCTCCCCGGCAGCTCGCTGCTTATTTGTCCCAACACACCACGCTGGAGCTGGATTTGGGAGGGTGGAGGTGGGTGGATGTTTGCCTCCACCAGATACCTTTTTTGGATTGGCCCTCACCCCCATCTCCAAATGCACACACAGAGACACATGCGCACACACACATTCACACACACATGCACACACACACACACACACACACACACACACACCACAGTGGATGTTGTGGCCTAACGCGAGACACATGGAGGCGCATGCAGGAGTGCTCTGTGCAGACCCGCTTCCTCCCGGGCCACTCGGAAAATCTTAGCTTGCTAAGTCCTCGTCCGCAGACAAAAAAAGAGAACGCCAGGGTCCCCAGAATAAAAAGCCGCACATCCCAAACCCATTATGTTGGAAAGGAGAGGGCTTCTGGCAGAACCTCTGCGTTTGCTGTTCTTTCGTTCTTTTTTTTTTTTCTTTTTTCTCATTCTCTCTCTTGCTCCACCTCCTTTTTTTCCAGCCTCCTCACCACTTCGACAGGCCTCTTGTTTTTAGCCTTTGATGACACTGTTTAGAGTAGGAAATATCTAATAAGTGAAGCATTCTGTTTTATCCACTGCCAGAGTGCCGAGTCCGTGCCCGGAGGTCTGAAACAGTATCTGTGCCACTGCACACTCACACTCAACACACACACACACTGAGTACACAAACACACATAGGCACACATTCACTCACTCAGCATGCACAGTCTCATACAAACACACACACACACACACACACAGACACACAGCATGCCCACACAAACACACACACATTCACTCATTCAGCAAGCATAATCTCTCTCTCTCTCACTTACTGTCTTTCTCTCTTTCTCTCTCACTCACTCACTCACTCACTCACTCACTCACTCACTCACTCACACACACACACACACACACATATACACATACACACACATACAAACATAAACATGAGTACATTGGGAGTAGAAGGGATCAGTTGGAGGCAGAGGGGAGTCTGGGTGTGTTGAGCATATAGCAGCAGTAGTAGTAGTAGTAGTAGTAGTATGCAGTAGTAGTAGTATGCAGTAGTGGCCCCATGCTGAACAGAGGAGCTAAGCCACAGCACATGCTGGAGAGATGAGTGGAGTCTGGACGCATCCGTAGCAGGGTGGGGAAATCAAATGTGCTGCTGCACAGCTCCATCTCAGCCAGCCAGGGGCTCAGTCACACGGAGGCAAACGGAGCATTTCTCACTCTTGTGTTTGGACTTTCAACCCCAGGCCTAAAACCATTACTACCACTCGCAGCCTCCCGCTCCTGAGGACCAGTGGTAACGCTTCTGTGAAGGGTGGACAGCAGTGGTCAGTCCAAAGAGTCAGGGGGCTGCACAAAAGATGCCTGTAAAGGACGTCTTGTTGTTCACTGTTACAGAAGATTGATTAATGAGCGCTTCTGAGGAAGCATGTTTGTGAGTTTAATTACTGGGCAATTTCTAAATTAAAGATGTGCTTGACATTCAGTATTGCCACTCACCCACCCCCACACACACACACGCACACACGCACACACCTGCTAATACTCTGAGTTGGCATGCCATGTTGCAATGAGGAAACGCTCGACACTAAAAACACTTGGCGTAACGGGCGTGGAATCACTCAGCGGATGTCATCACAAAGCCGGCGCCCATGTTAACAAAGGCATTACGTGGCTTTAGCGTCGTGGCGGAAAGCGCTTATTTTATATTCGCTCTCCGTGGCAGAGTCCGAGGTTACGTAGGCCATTAAACCCCAGCACTCTCGTAGGTTTAACGTATGAACTCTTACACCCATGACGTTTGGACTCACGAGCCGACTATCTGCGCCTTACAGCAGACGCGGTGCACCTTATGTTGGACTGAGGGGACACATACAGCTCCCTTTGTTCCTGTCCTGGGTGCAGAGCCGGCTTTAAGAGGGGACTCTTAAATTATGCGTAATATCAGTCATATCACCACAGAGACCTCTGGCTTGTGTGTCAGAAGTCGTGCTCTTTGCTGTGTTTGGCACAGGCAGGATCTGGAACAGAGGTTGCCCTCATGGACACTGCATTGAAGTTCAGCTTTATTGTCTCAGAGGATGGTGACTGGATTTTCAGCCAACTTGACAGCACAGAACAGCAGTTACAGCCTGTACTTTCCAGCTGTTGCTGCCTGTTGTGACATTTCACATATCCCTGTATATTTTATCGCTAATATGTAGCATACTATACTGTACGCATGACTTGGCAAGACTCATGATGTAGAGTCTTAGTCCAGTAAATATAGTAATCTAATGACATTCATGTGTGAATAACATTTCTTAATTGCTGTGTGTGTGTGTGTGTTCGTTACAGGTGCGTGGTCAGGAGCAGCACAACACAATGTCTTTCACTCCCGGCCCGGCAGAGAGTGTGTCTCGGTCCAGTGCTGGAGGCGGCGGAGGTGGAGGCGGCGGTGCCCAGGACAGCGGCTTTGGCAGCGACAGCGCCCGCCTGCGCATCGTCCAGATCGAGCAGCAGAGCGGCGCCAGCCACCACCGCCTGGCCCGGCCCTCGCACCAGCCCACCATCACCAAGAACCTCAACTTCATCCCCTTCGACGTCTTCCTGACCGGCGGCCGCGTGGTGCTCATGACCTACGCCTCGGCCCGCGTGCCCAAGCCCGCGTCCACTGCCGCCTCCGACAGCACCAGCCCCACCGCCAACGCCAACCGCCCTGGCAAGAGTGCCCTGAACATGCCCGAGGGCGACCACCCTCCTGACCCCTCCTCCCCCCCTCTGCCCCCTGCGGCCGCCGCCGCTGCTGCCATGACCTCTGACCTCTCCGCACTGACTGCGGACGACCTCCTGAACAGCAACGTCCCCCAGGCGTCGGTGACGGGACGCTCCTCGTCGGCGGGCGGGCTGCTGTCCCTGGAGAGCCTGGGGACGCCCAGTCGCTCGTCGGCGCGGCAGGCCCTGGGGGTGACGGTGGTGCGGCAGCCCGGGCGGAGGGGTGCTGGCGACGGCCTGCTGGAGCCGCTGCTCTACCTGCAGGTGTTCCAGCCCTCCGCCCTGCTCTCCTGCCACCACCGCAAGCAGAAGCTGGAGCTCTCCGTCTTCGACGTCACCCTCAAGGGCGTGGCGCCCAGCTACAAGTGCACAGGTGAGATGAAGCTACAAGTGCACAGGTGAGATGAAGCTACAAGTGCACAGGTGAGATGAAGCTACAAGTGCACAGGTGAGAGAGAGAAGATGAAGCTACAAGTGCACAGGTGAGGGAGAGAAGATGAAGCTACAAGTGCACAGGTGAGGGAGAGAAGAACCTACAAGTGCTCAGGTGAGATGAAGCTACAAGTGCACAGGTGAGATGAAGCTACAAGTGCACAGGTGAGAGAGAGAAGAAGCTACAAGTGCCCAGGTGAGAAAGAGAAGAAGTTACAAGTGCACAGGTGAGAGAGAGAGAAGAAGTTACAAGTGCACAGGTGAGAGAGAGAGAGAGACCAAGTGAGTGAGGAGGGGCTGACGGAGTCATCTAAATGCATCAGAAGCGTGAGATGTTCACAGTAGGGCTGTCAAAATAACTGATTAATTTCGATTAATTAATTTAAGAAAAAATAACTGATTAAAAAAAAATAGCGCAGATTAATCGATTCCGTATGACCTTTGACCCCGAGCCGTTCTAGTTAGTAACCATTACTGTAAAATGAAGGAGAGAAGAAAGTGTGCTGCCTAGATCAGGGGTTCCCAAACTTTTCCACGACAAGGCCCCCCAAATACCACTACAGTAGGTTCTGGCCAAGGACCCCCTTGATGTTTTATTAATTAAACCCATCGACAATACTCCACGGCAAATGTAAAATACATTAAGCTAATCCTAATAATTATTTTAGCCACAACCACATCCCGATGGAGCATACAGTGTGTAAAAATTTAATTTGGGGCTTTCTGCTATATGAGAGCCATCACTCTACTATTATTCCCAGTCATTATCATGGGAATATGTTCAGATCGCGTCACATTATTATAATGGCATTGTATAACAACCCTCATAGTATATTTTAAATGTTTCAAATGTATTTATTTCTTTGCTTTTTATTTTTCCCTCCAACTTGCTGAGGCCCCCTGGCACTCTCGCTGCCCCCACTTTGAAAACCACTGGCCTAGGATCATTGATTGGAACATTTACTTTAAAAACGCCTGATGGTGTTGATAAAATAAAGTGTTGATTAAAATAAAGTCCTCTGTGTCTGCAGGCAAGGAATTTACATACTCTAAAAGTCGCACATCAATGGAAAGAAATAGTGCTCGACATTGAGGGAGTGTTCATTTTTATTTTCATTGTGTCCCTAGGTTATATCTGTGGCCTGAAATGCCTTGTATGTGAAAAAAACTTTTGTGAATTTTTTAATTTCCCTTAGCATATTAGCTCATATCATAGATTGTTATGCCATTATTTGGAACAGTCAAAATAATAATAAAAGAGTTTTTGAACGTGTCACCACGTCACTAATGTTGATTGGTTCAATGATTCCATTAGAATTTAAATATTTAAAATACTTTTCAGCAAAAATTATATAAGTGACACTTAGACACTAATCGCTGGTGAGTATGTAATTACACTAGATTGGTTTTTAATCGATTGACAGCTCTAGTTCACAGTGTG
>NC_063201.1:28025048-28037548 GCF_017589495.1 Alosa alosa | reverse complement strand
AAGGACAGACTCTCACACATGCTCTAACTCACGACGCTTCCACAGCCCTTGCTTCAGACAGTGTGTGTATGTATTTGATGTTTCACTGGCGGATGTACACACTGTAATTTCCTCCTCTCACTGTAAGGTCACGCAGGGCTCGCTCTGCTGTATGTGTGCATAAACACTTGAGTTAGAGAGAGAGAGGGGGAGAGAGAGGGAGAGAGGGAGAGGGAGGGAGAGAGGGAGAGGGAGAGGAGAGAGAGGAGAGAGAGAGAGGGGAGAGGGGGAGAGAGGACTGGGCGCTGGACCAAACGTTCCCATTCTCCATCACATACATGCATGTTTGCTCTCTAATGACACCTATTAACAACATAATGGCACCAATTACATCATGCAACATATGTACTCACTAAAGATGCATAAAATATAATTGGGCCGCTGTAGTAATGGTGATATTTTCGCCCTTGGAAAACGCTGCAGAGCATTAACCAGACATACTGTCTCACACACACACGCAAACTTGTGCACGCACACACACACACATTTACATATATATATATACAGTACATATACAAAAGCACACACACATTCTGAATAAGCGAGAGACACACAATGTACATATTCTATATATTCTAATATGATGTGCACACTCTCACACACATTGACAGAAGCACTGTGGGGTTTGAGACAGGAGCCAGGTGGTGTGGAGGCTGCTTTACTTCAGATCTCTGTGCACTCCCCTCCCCTCTCTCCCTCTCCCTCTATCTCTCTCTCTCTCTTCTCTCTCTCTCTTTTCTCTTCCTCTCTTTCTCTCTCTCTCTCTCTCTCCGGTTGGGCCACACGTGCTGCTCCGCCCACACCTGCTGTCCAGAGTGCTCATGGGAAGGTGCTGTGGTGGAGAGTGCCTCTGGCTTCCGTCCGCTGCCCCCTGGAGGGCTTGCCCTCTCTCCTCTCCTCTTCCTGTCCCAAACTCACGCGCTCCTTCTCTCCTATGGTTCACTCACATGTGTTCTCCCCTTCACTCTCTTGCTCTACCTCCCTCACTTTCTCTGTCAGTTCCTCAGTGTTCTCTACCTCCTCCCACACTTCTCCTTCTCTGCTACCTCTCCTCCATCCATCCTCCCACCTCCCCTCTCTTCCTCTATGTGTCTTTCACTCCTGCAGGCCCTGTGTGTGTGTGTGTGTGTGTGTGTGTGTGTGTGTGTGTGTGTGTGTGTGTGTGCATGGATGTGTGTATGCACGTGTGTGTGTGTGTGTGTGTGTGTGTGCTTACATGTGTGTGGGTGCGATTAGCCGTGAGCTCCAGTGTGAACACTTGTTCCTGGGCAGGCACAGCCTTCCTGCCCCCCCCCCATCAGCACCAAGCTGGCTGTGTGTTTGGCGTAGCAGTTTCCTGCACTCGCCGCTAAGGCCCGAGCAGAGGCGAGCACTGACCTTGCCGAAGGCCACCGCATTCCTCACACACACACACACACACACACACAGTGTTTATAGCAATGTGCTCGCAATTTCACCATGCATTTACTCCAAAGGCATGGCGAGACCAATCCCAGGCCCGCGCTCAAGGATGCTGGCCAGGGGGCCTCCTGCTGCTCACCACACATGGGGCAGTGTGGAGGAGAGACGGAGCACAGCACAGAGAGGGAGGGAAAGAGAGAGAGAGAGAGAGAGAGAGAGAGAGAGTCCAGCACAACACAAAGGAGGGGGGGAAATGAAGCTAGAGAGAGTCCAGCACAGCTTAGCTCAGCTCTGCGGGAGAGAGAGTGAGAGAGAGAGAGAGAGAGAGAGAGAGGAGAGAGAGAAAGAAGTGGAAGCTTTGCAATCAGGCAGCGCTGGTTCAAGGCTTGACCACTGGCAGCGGCCCCATTCTAACTCCCAGAATTCTCGTCTGCTTCTGGGCCATCCTGCCAGCTCCCCCCCACCCCCCAAACTGCCCTCTGCATCAAAGGGGGTCAGTGCAGAGAAGAAGCTGGAGAAATAACAGCTACCACTTACAGAAGAGGGAGAATGGGGGCATAAAACGAGGCAAGGAGAAAGTCCTCCACAGCAATAACACGCGCAGGTAATAAATTAGCTGAAACAAATTGGAACCATTACAGCCGAGTGTTCCTGGATCGTGTCAGGCACGCCGGGTGGGAGAAGTGTTGTCAGTACTGTATACAAGGGCCTTGCCCCGCGGAATCCTCCAGAAGATGTCTAATTTGAGGCACATGATGTGTCATTGCCCTCAACTGACGCCAGCTGCATTCAAACGCGCTCGCAGGAGAGAGCGAGAGAGGAGGAAGGAAAGAAAGAGAGAAAGAGAGAGAGATTATTGAGTGTCCCAAGAGGAACTTCTCTACTTGTCAGTGAGCCCTTTCTCTAATTGAATGTAGTACCACCTGCAGCCCCTCCATAGCACAGGGTGAGGAGGGAGAGGTGACCACACATATCAAAGGCTGCGGAGGGAAAGCAGAGCTCACTCTCACTCCTGGGTCACCCTGGGGTCAACAGCTGCCTGACCTCTGCTCAGGGGCACGGTTAGCAGCACGGCGAGCGGTCCCTGTTTGATCCCACAATGCTCCCTCATTCTCTCTCTCTCTTTCTCTCTCCCTCATTCTCTTTCTCTTTCTTTTTGTTCCTTTTCTTCTTTCCCTTCCTCTCTCTCTCTCTCTTGTTCTATTTCTCCCCAACGCTGGCAGACCTTGATGTCCCGCTTCCCTGGCCACTAATGCGTCCTGACACCTGAACCAGTGTGGCCAACACCGGGGTGGTGACTGCTTTAGATTAGCCTTACCTCTAAGCCCTCTGGAAGACTCCATGGCCTGTGTGTGTGTGTGTGTGTGTGTGTGTGTGTGTGTGTGTGTGTGTGTGTGTGTGTGTGTGTGGTGGTGTGTGTGTGTGTGTGTGTGTGTGTGTGTGTGTGTGTGTGTGTGTGTGTGTAAAGGGGGGACTTTATGGCACTCTGTTGGCACTTAATGAGAAACCAGTGCACAAGGTGTTTCTAATCAGGGCACTTCAGTCACAAATGTCTCACACACACACACCCTCAGAAGGTTTTCCACCCTCCTGTTCAGAGAGAAACACAGCCATCTTTCTCTCATTTGGAGGAATTTCCTTCTCCCTCTGCCCTCACTTCTTGCTTTTTCCCCCCCTCGCTCACTTCTTTTCTTGACACGGTGCACAGCTTATAAATGGCACCTTTTGAAGGTAGCTCAAGTTAAATGTGTCAATACACAGTAGTCTGAAGTGCACTACAGCACTTCCTCCCTCTCACACACATGCACACACGCACGCACACACACACACACACACACACGCACACACGCGCCTAGCCCAGGGCTCCCTCCTCAGAAGTTAATTAAAACGTCCAGAAGCGGGTGAGACGGACGAGGGGAGTGGACACTTCCTACCTCAGCATATCAGGTTCTCCTGTTTACCTTAGATTTATTTCTGTCTGATGCTCTGAGACTGAGGCATTTTACGGGAAAAGTCTGGTTGTTTGCTGGGCAAATGGGAATGTTAAAGAACTTGTCCAGACGCAGAATGCGCTTGTCCCAGGTGCCCGGGCAAGCGATTGGTCCACCCCGCAAAAAAAACGTTGGTTTTTGCCGTTTTTGCCGTTTTTTTCCACCCGCTCCTTGTCCATCTCCCTGGCAGCCTGCATTACAGTGTATGTGGGCCATTTAGCTATGCTGTCCAAGCGCTGGGAACATATGGTGGGGAGAGGGGAGGGCAGGGGAATGGCCAGTGTAGGCCTGCTGTGAGGCGCTTCACTTAGCTGCTCCGCACCACACTGGACAGACATTGATGACACGGGTGTCTGTGCGGCCGTATAATGGCGTGCTTTCTTATTTATTGGTGCTCTGTGACGAGTCATCTTTTGACACAGCTCCACAGATGTTAAAAAAGAAAGGATTAAGAGAGAGGGAGAGAGAGAGAGATGATCCGCTCGGTCAAGCGTTAGCCTGGAGCGCAGAGGGAGGCTCGGAACAGATGTGGCCCAGGATGGGAGACCCGAGCAGCGGACGGGAGCTCTGCCGTGAACGCCATCCCTGGAGATCTCCGGGGGGAAAGGTGCTGCGGTTTCCAAGCCGCAGAAAGGCAGAAAGGCAGGGTGCAGTCAGTGCACTGAAATAGGCTCATGGCACACCAGGCTACTTCTGAACAGCCTCATACAAAAATACACTGTGACTGTCTATGTAGATTACCTTATGGAGCAGACCATGTAAATTGTACAAAATGTAAATGTATATGTGCACTCTGGCCAGGCTAGGTTTGCCTTGAAGATACATCATATACATACAAAAATACATTATATGCACCCTATAAAAGTACTGTACTGTAGACATCTCTAACATACAGTACATTGTATATCATATACCATATTTTTACATAACTATTACAAACAGTGACGTTTTACCATATTGAGGATATTGCAGATTGAGTACCGGTATATTGCAGATTGAGCTATCCTACTGACATGAGAATGAAAGACGTGTCACTATTTTACTCAGAAATTCATAAATAGCCATTTGCACGCTCTGATGGTAATCCTTTCACACTGAATAAATCAGAGAACTCTGTAGAACTATGTGCTGGATGCCAAACACATCTCTCAACCAGCTCCATAAAATCTTGCTCGCATAAATTACACAGAACACACACACACACACAAACACACACACAGACATACACACAGTAAACAGAATCCAGCTTTGAGCCCAGCGTGTTTGAACTCCCTGCCTGGTTTGAGGATGTATCAGTAGCATTCCTCCCGTTCCTTATGAGACACAGGTGTGCGTCTGACAGGTTAAACAGGTAATAACCCCCCCACCCACCCATCCACCCAAAAGCGTGATCCTGCACTGAGCCTCCCACTGTGCCCCTCCACCCCCCACCCCCTCCCCTAATCACTACCATCCACGTGTTGCTCTGCCCAGAGAGGAAGACACTGCAGGTCCCCACAGTCGTGCAGAGAGAGAGGGGGAGGGCGCTGGACGATGAGTGGACACACAGGCTATTTACTTCGCCACTGGAAACTTTTCCTGATGATGAGCGAGCTGGAAATGATAAGCCATGCTACAATGCACATTCCTCTGACCAGCTACCCCCCTAACCCAACCCCCTCTCCTCAATATCCACCTCACATGCACGCACACACACACACACACACACACACACATACACACACGCACACACATGCACACACACACACACACACACACACATACGCACACACACACATGCACGCACACATTCCCTCCCCACATGGACTCGCTGCTTCCCGGCCTGAGGGGATGTCCTCGACTGGATCTCATCCCGAGCGTGTCCACCTCCACTTTCACCTTCACAGGAGACAGGGAATCACGCGCTTAAGCCCACAAACAAGCAGACACTGATTAGCGTGTACTCACTTGCAGACACATAGACACATGCACACACACACACACACACATGCACAGAGGCAGATGTGAAGGGCCAAGCTAGAGATGACAAGTGGAAAAGGCCGATCACGGAAAGCGGGTTGTGAAACGACCCTAAAGCCAGCTTGTCCAGAGCAGAGCTTTAGCGCCAGTCTTGCGCGAGAAACAAGAGACTTCATGGAATTTGCCGTTGACGAGATATAGTCGTGAACTTTCTCGAATGCTAGCATCCAGTAAATGTAAGGCTCAGAAATCCATCCACCTGGTAGTTTCTGATATGCAGGAGTGTTTGACGACAGCCCACCTTGTAAAAAGGCATGGCTTTCTGTTTGTCTAGGCTTTGGCCTTGACAGACCATAGTCATGATATTACATAGGCTGTCTCTAACACCAGCTCCAATTGAGGAGTGTGGGTGAGTTGAATGTCTTTCTTACCTGAATTACTAGCTGTCGACAGACTCAGCGGAGTGCGTTCTATGTGCGAAATGAACTAACGTGAGGTGTGTAACTGGTCAGAAGCCAGCAGACAAACAGGAGTGTGTTTGTGGATGTGGCCCATATATTACGCAACAGCACGGAGACATTGTTCAATAATGCTTAAGTGATGGTTTTTTTCTTTTTCCATCATGGCTGTTCTCTCCCTGTCTGTCTGTCTGACTCTCTCACCCTCTGTCTCTCTCACTCTCTCACACACACACAATGCTTCACTCTCCACCTCATAAATACACATGCAGGCCAATGAGAGAGTGTCTCCTGTCAAAAGGTGTCAGCTCAACTTTCTTTTTTTCTCCTGAAATTGGATGAGTATGGGGTGACCTGCATTCCCCAGTACCTGCTCACTCATTCCTCCATACTGTGTCTTAATCCTTGCCCAGTAGGCTACTTCACCCTGCCTCGGCTGCGTACATAGATTCTTTCCGATGTTGTGTTCAACCGCAAATTTAAATTTGTAGCTTTTGCGTCTGTGGCGTTTAAAGTGTTTTTAGTTGGATTTGATAGATGCTTGTGTAATGTCTGAAAGCAGATGTTGAGTTCAGGCTTGACACACTATGTTCAACTCTTGAAAACAAAATCACCATTCTTTTTTTTTAACTTTTTCTTGAAGTTATTGCTTTTTTTTTGTCTTCCACAGCGGAGCTGAACGTGGAGCTCTCGCGTCCCCTGAAGCTTAACCCGACGCTCGCTAAGCTGGAGCAAGCCAAGGCGTTCCTGCGGAAGGTTTTCCCCGAGGCCGCGGACTGCCTGGATCCCGGACGAGCCCCCAGCGCTCAGTCCTCGCCAAGCAAATCGGCCTCTCCCCGCGCCTCTGCCCCTCCGTCCCCGTCCAGGTCCTGGGGTCACGCGGGCCCCCTCCGGGCACTCCAGCCCTTCCACAAGGTCTCGCTGCGCACCGTCCAAATGGTGGTTGCCATGGAGACAGACGCTCACCCGTCACGGCCCAGCCTGACGGTGTCCGTATCCGGGATGAAGGGCAGCCTTGCCATGAGGCATGGGCCGAAGCTCACAGGTCAGTCCGAACACACTCAAAGCACACAAACACACACACACACACACTAACTCAACCTCAGATTCCTTTTTTTTAATACAACGATCATTCCAGCTTGTTTTGTTTTTACAAGCTATTACAGCTTGTTTAAGTTCGTCTGACTTCCCTGCTGATGGAAGCCCTGTGAATGTCTCCTAAACGGCTCTGTTTGGGAGCCTGGTGAAGGCTAACTATGTTTCCTCAACCTTTGCTCTTTAAAGCCGTGTGCTGAAACAGAAAGGGCTTTACTTAAAAGGAACCAGTCGGGGCCCAGCCTAGCGCTCGCTGCACTATCTAATACAACTTGAAAAGGCCGCATTTGTTTTATTTACCCCAATAGGAAATCCAAACCCCCCCTGTCATCTGACCTCGCCGAGCCCGGCTCAGAGCGAATGGCTCCGCGGTGAGCCACAACAAAGCTCGGCTGATAGATCGCAGGAAATGGCCCATGTTGCATCACTGTCATACGTCCTGGCCCGGCACCAGGATGTAACTAGGCAAGTATGACCTGATCCTGCCGAAACTGGATCCCGCTCCTCTGGCTCAGGTTCTGGGACAGAGAGAGAGAGAAAGAGAGAAGGACCGCATAGGAAGGAGAAACAGAAGGAGAAAATGAATGCAAAACGGAAAGCAAAGGAGTTTAGAGGAGTTGCCCTGGATTCTGATTCAATACAACTTGTATTGTCAACTGTCCATTCTGTGGTTTGTGTGGACTCAATACATTGGTGCAAGCCACTTGAAAGTAAACAAAGTGGCTCAGACTGAGCCATACAGAGCCAGTCAGTTGCAAAAGTTGCTGCCTAGAGCTCTGGAGTAGAGGGTATGGGTTTGATTGACAGTTGAGTTTAAAAAGCAAAAGTCTTTCTGCCTGAACCGGAGACTACTCCTTTAATCCCCAGCACCTCCAGTCCTGACAGTGTTGTCAGGCCTAATCTAACTGACCGGCCCCTGCGGGAGCAGGAGGACTGCGGCAGCCAGGGTGTGCACTGGACGCCAAGTGAGGAGCAGATGGGCCAACATGCGTCGTGCCCCTGATAGGGATCTTTCTTGCCCACATCTAAAGAAACCATCCTTGGCCAAAGACAGCTGTCTTCCATGTTGTTGCATGCTCAAGGAGCGACAGGGAGATGTTGTTCTTGGTTTCATTGGGAGCGCTCAGGCTCTATCATAGACTTGGAGCGATCCAACTGTGGTTCTGTCATCCTCAGGTTCAGCTATTTATCCACCCTAGGGTGAAACAGGATAGCTCATGCTGTCCTTGCACTCTCTATCCCTTTCTTTTTTGTCACTCTCTCTCTCTCTCTCTCTCTCTCTCTCTCTCTCTCTCTCTCTCTCTCTCTCTCTCTCTCTCTCTCTCACTCGCTACTTCTCTATCCCCATCCTTTTTTCAGACGATTTCCTTCTCCCTTCATGTGCCTTCTCTGGCTCTCTTTTTTCTTTCTCTCCCTCTCTCTCTTTCTCTCTGTATCTCTCTCTCTCTCATTCTCTCTCCCTCTCCCCATCTCTCTCTTTCTCTCTCTCTGGGAGGGGAGTGTTTGAGCAGGGAGGGGGCTGAGCCAGAGAGAAAGAGAGGGACAGAGCGAGCTGGAACGCTTAAACGCTTGCATCTGTGGCGCAGATGTTATTATATAGGGTTACTTCAGATAAAATGATTGTCGAAAATTTTAATTAAAACCTCAACAATTTGCACTTGTTTACTTGAGTCGACATAACTCCGCCATGAGACAATACGAGAGGCTGCGGCCCTCGCTGATTTTCACCAGCTTTGCAGCTTTCATCCTCGTTTGATGTGTTGACTTTGATAAACACAGTCGAAAAACACTCCACGCTGCAAAACAATGGAAAAACTTTGCAGAGAGAGAGAGAGTCAAAGAGAGAGAGAGAGAGAGAGAGAGTCAACGAGAGAGAGAGAGAACATGAGAGGGAGCAAAAGTCTCTCTGTGTTGCAATAGTTTGAAATGAACCCCCCCCCACACACACCCACCCAATTCCTCCTGCCCCCCCCCCCCCTAGTTTCGGGGTCTATTTTTTAGCGTCGCTCCCCTTGTTCTTGCCATTCGGGGCTGTCAAGGACAGATGCATCACCCGGCGAGCTCTGCCGTTTGTTTACTGTAAACAGAAGGAGAGAAGGCCCGCCGCTGCGCTCCCCAGCCAGAGCAACCTGCTTCAGTTAGTGACGCACAGCAGAGCCACCGCAGAACCCACGCGCCACGGGTTCACAGGGTTCTAGCTGTCTGTTTTTCTTTTCCTCTCCTCCTCTCCCTCCTTCACTCCCTCCTTTCTTTTTCACTCCATCTCTCATGGGGGGATTAAACAAATTATTGCGAGTGCGAGCGAGCTAATGCTGTCGTCATGTGGACCAGGGTGTCGGAGGATGGGCCGGCACACCGAGCTCAATCAAAGCGCCGGCCGCCGCTCAGAGAGTTCACCCCCGTGCCGCAAGACAGGGGTTGCCTGGGATGTGGGGATGTTTTTACCGCTAATGTGATGAATAGATAGATCCATCCACTCATGTGTTGGTCGTAAAGGCTCTTACCTACGCCAAGACTTACTGCTGTCATAAAGACAGCCGCTTTTACCGAGCTACTTTTTTACATGTGCACGGGTTTTGACAGGTATTTTGTTACCCTGTCAGCGAGAAATGGTTTAGCGCGGGGAGATGGACGTCTCGCCTTTATGCGTTTGAACTTTTACACACGCCCTCCATCACTCGCCGATATTTATTTTACAGTCGCTATCAAAACTTCTCCTCACCGTTTGAAAAACAGAAGGCCTGAGAATTGATACCCGGGGATGTGTTTTATGGTGATGAAGTTTGGGATTCCCACACGTGTGCGCGAGCTACAAGCTGGGCCTTCATAACTCAGTGGGAACGATGCTCTGGGGACAGGTTCTTCATGAGGAATCGCAGGCCAGGAAACCGCCGCCCCCCCCGGTCTCCAGCTGGACAGGGATTAATGCACCAGCTCAACACACACGCATACCACCGGGGGCAGGAGAGAGATGGAGAGAGGGAGAGAGAGAGAAAGGGAGGTAGACATAGAGAGATGCAGATAGAAAGAGCAATAGAAGGAAACATGATAGAGATGGAAGGAAAGCAGGATGGGGTAAAGAGAGCAAGAAAACAGAGAGAGATGGTAGAAAATAGAGAGGGGGGGCAGAGAAAGATGTAGATAGAAAGAGATACAGAGATAAAACTGAAATTGAGAGGGGGAGAGGAGAGAAATAAAGACAGAGAGAGAGAGAGAGAAAGAGAGAGAGTGATGATAGAAAGGAAAGCCAGGGCCAGAGTACAGGGGGGACAGCAGTGGATGGAAAGAGAAACCACAAATCAAGCGCTGAGGGACACACACATGGGCGGGGGGGGTGTGCGTCCCCTCTGACACCCCGTCAGGAGGCTGCCTAAAGCCGGCCGGCGGCAGGGTGAGGACCCCCATCATCAGGCCCCCGAAACATCTGGGGGCTCCCGGGGGCCCGGAGCTCCAGGCGACAGCCGGGGCTGCGGCCGTGGCATATGCCTCTGCCATGGACAAGACGGAGTAAAAGGGGATTAGGTTGACAGTGAGGTGTGTTACCGGATCCGGCGATAATGAAAAGCAGCGCAACGGCAAATTCCTCCCGACAGTCCCCAAGGTGGAGGTGCATTTGTAGTTCAAATAAAGGATGGATAGAGAGAGAGAGAGAGAGAGAGGAGAGGGAAAAAATAACAGAGGAGAGGAAGGAACAGATGGGTCTGGATCTCTGTAATATGAGCCACCAGCGCCACCACCCTCCACGGCTCCACCTACCCCTCCACCCTTCATAATCCCTCAGTGAGCCATCACAGCCCCCCGGTCTTCTCCACCGCCCCCCCGCCCCCCCCAGTCATCCCAAATGGAGCAGGGTCGGCCCCGCACTAGTGATTTCATCTTGTCCCACCCATTCAGGACATAAAGAAATCAGCACCATTGTTTGCGTCTTCTCTTTGGTTTGTCTCATTATTATTGCCAAATGCCGCCAAATCTCTCTCTCTCTCTCTCTCTCTCTCTCTCTCTCTCTCTCGCTCTCTCTCTCTGTCTCGGGCGTACAAACACATGCATGCACATGCATATACAGACCGCTTTTTGACTTGTTGTTTTGTTTTTCGCAGAGCGCCGCATATTGAGTTTCACTTATGTCAGTTTGTTTACTCTGTTCGGAGGAAGGCATCAAGTTCCCCTTTCGCAGGGCCATCAGATGCGCTTTGCTGTCCTGGCGCAGAACAGGATGCAGGAGTGGCAATGAAACAACGTGCTTAGCACTCCTTTGGCATGAGGCATCGGCCCCGTCACTTACTGCCGGCAAATGCAAGCTGATGGCGTATCCTCCTCTAACAGGTCATTAACAAAACAGTTACGTGCTCTGGTCTGGTCTGACTACAATATCAGAGGCACATGCACTGGGACGGAGGGTTTTCATAGGATGCTTTTATTAATGACCTCCAGACACCACTACCAGACGCTGGGCTTGGACAGTCCCATTGTGTGTTAAGTAGCCTTATTACATTGTAATTAACTGTTAGTAACACATAGTGCTAGTAAGTATGCAGATAATAACATGGGTATTATGGGTAACAGTATTATTAATATCATTATTATTATTATAACAAATTACTGACCGTAACCCTAAAACTAATGGTAACAATAACTTCATATCTTCTTTGCTACTTTAACTTTCTTTATCATAGAGATCTTAGTTATACAATTTTTGTTATCTTTAATGTTAATATGTTTGGCTACGTACAAAGATTTTCAGGAAGGTTGATAATCCCAATGTGTTACAACATGGAGCAGACACAGCATTGTCAAACCTCCTTTTGCACACCAATCCAAAAAGTGTGTATGGATTGATAACCAGAATAGTATGTTAGCGCAGAATGATCCCCATATCCTCTCTCTCAGCCCAATGCCACGGATGCAACTCATCAAGCTTCGCTAGCATTTCAGATTTGACTGAGATCACCATGGACATGGTGCCACACTTTTTTCCCCTCTTTAAACCCACTTCCTCCCCTCAACTAAACCATTTAATTGTTTTGAACCATAAATCAGCGGTGCCTATTTCCCCAATGCAACATAGATCTGAATTAAGATAGGCCCATCCGCATATCTCATCTCCTCGGACATACTTTATGTGGAGGTGAAGTGGCCCTGAAGGCTCTATGTGGTGGGCTAATGCGGGACGGATTCTTGAGAGATTACGCTCCGTCGTGGCAGTCGGGATTATTTACGGGGTGGTCAGGCGGGATTGCCAGAATACAACCCGCACTCTAAATCAAGCTGCGTCGACTGATTAGGCAAAGATGGGGCTCATTTTAGAAAATCACTGTCAGCGATGAGCACATGGTTTCAGACGTAAGCAGTTTGTATGTAAGTGTGTGTATATGTGTGTACGAGTTTTAATAAGTGTGTTTGTGTACTGCATGTGTGTGTGTTTCAGGTTTGCGCATGCATGAGTGTATGTGTTTGTGAGGACTGGTGTGTGTAAAATCTAGAGGATGTGCGTGGCGAAAACAAGGCACAAAGCCGCGTGTGTGGATTTTGTGTTGTGTTTGCATAGCATATGTGTGAG